>NC_054848.1:23296032-23601568 GCF_018345385.1 Vulpes lagopus
CCAAATACTGCTTTAGAACCTCTAATAACATAATTTAGTTGTCAGAAGGAGGAGAGAGAGAGGAAATGAAGCTTTCTTTGAATCTGCTGAAGAGATTAATTTCTCCATTCTTCCCAGGGGATACTTAAAAACAGAAGCACCTGGGTGGTGAAACTTAAGAAGCCTATTTCAAACTAATAAAAACCAAAACCAAACAAAAAAGACCTCTTTCTATAACTAGAGAGTCACAAGGTAGACAATACTACCATAGGAGTACTCGGACATCAAGACAACCTTAATAAATCAAGACATAGACAAAAATGATAAAAAAAAGAATATAGGCAGATATGTTTTGCCAGTGATGCAATGATGATTCATCAAAATTTAAAGGTATTTTCTACTGATGATAAACTTCTTCGTCTAGAAGAAGACATATTTGAATTTTGTTTGAAACAATATAGTTGATGATGCCAAATAGCAGGTACCTGTGACATCTAAATATTTGCAAATAATGAACATTAGTGATTTCAAAGCAAACAGTGTGCTACAGGAACTATGAATTAGTGAACATAAGTGTTAGAATGGGCTAATAGACATTCAAATCAGAGAACATAGTAAATTTGGTAAAGATTTTCTAAGGGGCAAGAGTATAGTCATACAAAAATGGAAGACTTTGGCTCAGAAGATAGTAGCCTTTGGTAACTTAAAACTCAGAAATTCTGGATCTGGCTTTTTTAGAACATATCCAGGCAAACACAGAATTGAACTTATAATTATCTGCGAAGTAAATTCTCAAATAATAATGCTACTATAAGAAGGAGAGAAGTTTAAGGTAGTTGATCTCCATGGATCAGGGAAGCCAAGCATGAATTCTTTGAGTACCCTTGCCTCAAGGAGAAGCATGGCCAGCTTCATAGATATACAACCTGTGTGGTTGCACAGGGTACTGCACTTAAAAGGGAGCCACACTTGGTTTAATTCTCTGCTGTCACTGTCTTGAAATTCTTAATATATTTTTTTTTAATTTTTAAAAAAATATTTTATTTTAAAAATTTTTTTAAATTGGAGTTCAATTTGCCAACATATAGCATAACACCCAGTGCTCATCTCGCCAAGTGCCCCCCTCAGTGCCCATCACCCAGTCACCCCAACCCCCCGCCCACCTCCCCTTCCACTACCCCTTGTTCATTTCCCAGAGTTAGGTGTCTGTCATGTTTTGTCACCCTCACTGATATTTTCACTCATTTTCTCTCCTTTCCCTTTATTCCCTTTTACTAATTTTTATATTCCCCAAATGAATGAGACCATATAATGTTTGTCCTTTTCTGATTGACTTATTTATTTATTCATGAGAGACACACAGAGAGAGGCAGAGACATAGGCAGAGGGAGAAGCAGGCTCCATGCAGGGAGCCCGATGTGGGACTTGATCCCGGGCCTTCAGGATCATGCCCCGAGCTGAAGGCAGATGCTCAACCACTGAGCCACCCAAGCATCCCAAAATTATTAATAATTTTCTAACAAGGAGCCCCCATTAGTTTGATTTTTGTTGCCATACTTGAAAGATAAACTTGTGAACATTAAATTGGTAGAAGGGCAGTGCTCTAAAAAAAGTTGAAAAGATTTGAAATTAAAGTGCCTTATTTTGTAAAGATGTTGATTTTAAAAATAGATACTGGGGGCACCTGGGTGCTCATTCGATTGAGCATCCGACCCTTGATTTTGGCTCAGGTCATGATCTCAGGGTCATGAGATCAAGCTCAGCATCAGGTTTTGTGCTGGGCATGGAGCCTGCTTAAGATCCTCTCCACCTCTCCCCCTGTTCATGCCGGTCTTCTCTCTCTCCTCTCTCTCTCCTCCTCTCTCTCTCTCTCTCCTCTCTCTCTCTCTCAAAAAAGGATATGCGCTGAAGCCTGTACCATTAAAAAAATAATAACAAAGATAATGTGACATATTTATCACATTATTGAGTAATGGAGCAAGGAAGCATTCTTTGAAGAATGCCGTAGGTATCATACAAATGGAGAGAAGCCCTAATTTGAACAACATAAAATAATTTATGGGGTTCACCAATTTAGTGGATATAAAAGCTGAAAGATTCAAACTGATACGAGATAAATTAGTGGTGATAAACCACTAAGAATACTCTTTAAAGGGACCCCAAAATATTTAGGTGTATATTCTTAAACCATGAAGTTAATATCTGTTCTAAAGAAAAGATTCACAACAGCCATGTTTTCAGTTTCGAAGAGGAAAAAACACCTTATTAATATTATAAAAATCTAACAGAAACAGAAGAAAAGGGAAATCTATGCATAGATGAGGGCAATAGTAAGCAGTAAAGGAAAATAAGCCAAAGTTACATCAAATCGGACACTTAAAACATCCAGCCTCTCACTAGCTGGGGAAGCCCTGTGGAGTCAGCCAAGCTGGAGTCTGGATGGAGAAGTGTGAGGAGACCATCCTCCCCTCAGGTGAGACTTCCAACTGACCATCCCCATCAGGGCTGTATTTATAGGGCAAATGATGGGGTCTGAGGTTAAACATTTGCTTTAACTGAATGTTAAACATTCAGTGGGAAGTGAGCTGTGTTCCATTGTTATCATCTTTACAGCTTCAAGGAGCCTGGGCTAGGTGCGTCTGCCTCCCCTCCTGGATTCTATTCCCCCCCGGGGGGGTGCAGCCTGGCTTGAAGCCAGGGGGTATATAAGGCAAAATTTATAGCCCTTGGCATCCTGAACAAAAGGGCCAGTTCTGACCTGGCGGCCAGCTAATGTCAACTAACAGGCTTCCAAGGTCACTCATGAAGCAGAAGCTTCACAAACAACATCCTTTAGTCTGCCTGCATACACGTGGGTCAGGGTGAGTGGTTATTCAGGACAAGTCACAAAAACCTCCATTCAGAGAATACAACATCAAAAAGGGAAATTATTGGATTCTGCTAACTTTGCATAGCACCTAACAGAGAGAATACTTGCTGCAAGGGCCATAGGCATGTTAGGTAATACTTAAACTCTTAATTTGTGCTCCCACAGAATAAACTGTGAATTATATTTCAGCCTGGCTGTCAATACTGATATGCCTATATTTAATTTTAAGCAGAGAGCAGTTTTTTTGTCCTAAAGGAGCCAGGTATACAATGATGAAAACAGGAAGGTCAGAATTAGAAGTTCTAACCCAATAATAAATTATATTTATAAATTGAATGTTAGTATTTAGCGATATTATATCATGCTCCACATAACCCACACAAGCATGGCAATGTTTTCATCCTCTTGAAAGAAGAAGAAACCAAGCTCAGAAAGGTTAACTGATTTTCTCAAGGAACCTGTGCCTTCTCAGAGCCACGTGTTCTAAAGTACTCATTAAAACTTACAAAATGAAAAAAAAAAACTTACAAAATGGGTTTTATGAACCAGTCAGTAATAATTACACTCTGACTTTTAGTGGGTTTGGTTAATCTATTCAGCCCATCTTCTACTCCTCACCCTTGTTCTAGGAGAAGGCTTTGCTTTCTTAGTGGGTGCTATGGTATTCTGCCCAGATTCCTATCCCTTTCTCCTCCAGGACTGAAGAACTCATTCCTTCAGCTCTTGGGAGTGTTGACAGCCAACCACTTAAAGCTGAGTCCCCCTCCAAAGAATACCCTAGCTGAAGAGAACTATAAGCCTAAAGTCATAGCCAGCTCCAGAAGCAACCTTCTACTAATGACTAGTGGATTCAAGAGTAAAAAGCCAGTCCTTTCTAAACTCTATCACAGATAACTGATTTTAAGAGCACTTTGTAGTAAACTTCCTGCATACAAATCTCTTTCTCAGAGCCTGCTTTCCAGGGAACCCAGCCTGAAACAAAACCCTTACTACTAGGATGAACACGAGACCTAGACAGATGCAGTCATGGTATCCCTCTCACCTATACATTTTGATTGCTTCAAGAACTAGCATATGACCTAGGCTAGACCAACCAGAATTTCTCTTAGAGATGTTTTTCAAAATTGGGCAGGGTAAAAGACTTCCTTATCCTTTGGACACAACCTATAGGGGTATGGGACTAAGTTGACTGCATATCATGCTCACTGCTGTGTAGTCTGTGTGAATAAAAGAAGCAGGCAGCAGGCACAGAAAGAATTTTGTGCCCAGCCCTTTTTATCATAATGGATAACTGAGCTCATGCATTAGCCTTTTTGCTTAAGTTAATTCTAGTTGAATCTCTGAATATAAAAGCAAAGGACTCTGATCGATGAATACTTAATCTTCAAGGTTTATAAAAATAAAATAATAAAAAGACCAATCATTTATTAAGGAGGTTGGAAAAATTTATATTTCTTCATATAATCACTATTTGAAGGAAAGGGGCTAAGCTATTGTTCTCTAGAAACTGTTATGAAAAGAGTCCAGAATTATCTTAATTGATTTCAGACCTCAGAAAGCTGAAAACACATTGTTGTAATATGAAGGAATGAATATAAGCTGCAGGCAGATGCAGTAATTAGGCCCTTTATCTTCTGCTTGGGAATTTATCTTTGTATTTATTTGAGTAGTAGTTATTACACAAATGATTCTTTCTTTGAGAATGTATGTAGACCTTTATAATTCCCTTTAAAAAAAAACAAATTTCCTTTCCATGAATAGCTTTCTACCTATGAACTAACAGAGACATGTGCCTTTCATGTATTAGCAGTTTTTGTGTGCTTGATATAGAAGAGATTTTAGTGTGTTAGGCATTTGATATCCTTTAATTCTCCTCTGTAAATCTCAGAGACATTTTCTCTGGCTGAAAACTAAATCACTGTGTATAGCAGTAAAGAAAGCTATACTGGATCAGGGGTTGGGAAGACACCAAGGAACCTGCAAATAAGCCTCCTTTAGCCTCTTCTTTTTATTTTGTTCCTATGTGTTCACTCTTAAAGTTTTCCAGTTCCTCCAGACTCTCTCTCAACAGTCACCACCTCAGTTTACATTAGTTCAGCAGCTGTTTATAGAGAACCTATTATATGTCAGGGACAGTGATAAGTCCTGAATTGTGTTGAGCATTTCCCACGTGTTTTTGTTTTTTCCCTTCTAATGTGGATCTTTTTATGATAAACCTTCTATAGCTTTTTTTAAAATGACTGATAACACATTTATTACACTCTCACATAGTAATGTCGATTTGACTAGTTATATAAATCTAAATGAAAAAATATTTATTGGACACCTCACTGGTGCAGTTGGTTAAGTGTCCAACTCTTGGATTTGACTCAGGTTGTGATCTCATGGTTGTGAGATCGAGCCTCATATCAGGCTCAGCACAGAGTCTGTTTGAGATTCTCTCCCCCTCCTCAAATCTTTAAAAAAATAAAACTCTTTTTCTTCAATACTTGAAAAACATCCCCAACCGGGCTGCCCTATTTACTAATTGATAATTAATTTACATGTAATCTCATTTTGCAAGTTGTTAGGGTTTTTTTCCTCCTGAAATTGTGAAAGTTCTTAGAGATTTGACATTGTGTGGGTCCCTTTTATTTGTGTTCTAGGTTCTTGATGGGCCATTTTAATCAGGAGATTTATCATTCAGTTTGGGAAATTTCATTCTTTGACAATTTACTTCCATTTGTTTCCTCTATTCTCTCTCTCTTGTACTGCAGTTAGATGTTGGAGCTAGTCAATTGTTTTCCTATTTTCTTATTTTTAGTCCTTATTTTCCATCTCTTTGTCTCATTCTACTTTTGTGAGATTTTACTCAACTTTATTCTTCAGGCCTATTGAATTTTCAGTTCTGAATATCTTACCGATATTTTCAAGAACTCTTTGATGTTCTTTGACATTTTCCTGTCTTGATAGAATTCTGTTTCTTGCATGAATTATCTTGTGCTTTGTATTAATTTCAGTTTTCTTTCACTGTATACAGTGTCTATGTTTCCTTCTATTTCCCTTTTTTCCCCAAGTATAAGGCTCATCAAATGCCTACTATTTTGGGGCTGTCTTTTAAAATTAAAAGTGAGAACTAGAAAAGCCTCTTTTCTGTTGTCTTAACTCTAAGGTTATCAGATGTCAAATCCAGCTTTTATTAATGGATCTCCCAAATGTCAGTTTTAGGACATTTTTTTTCTCTGAGGAAATTAAGAAAATAATCCTTACTCTCCTGTCTGGTAAGTATATGCCTAGGTGTTCTGTTCTGGAATCATGAAGGAAGAACTGGGATGAGAATACCCACAGTTCATTGTATAGACTTAATTCTGCCATTTTCAGCTCTGCATCTCAGCCATGAACCATCTTCTCCACTGAGACTATTGGCCCCAACCAGACCCTCACTGGTTCAATTTGCCCAGAGACTAATCTTTCCTACTCCTCAGTTGGCAAAAGGGAGTAATAATAGACAGCTGACTTTGCAGCCTGGATAATGGACACAGGAAAGGGATCAAACATCTCTGGATACAGGATTTCAAAATATCTTCATAATGCCAGTCATGTGCCTCAGCCTCATATGCCAAGTTATGTGGTATTTTCAGTTGTTGAGCCACTCTTGAGATTCCACAGGAGAATATGGTCTCCTTTCCCCCATGAAGGCAGTTCCATTGTCATTTCCTTTGCTTTGCCTAAGTACCCATCCTCCATCTTTCTGCCTTCCAACATTTTTGAAATGGCTTCTGTGCTACATAGTCATGTTCTCAGTGATCTTGTTTGTTAATAATACCTCTAAAACAATTCACTATCAGTTTGGTTCCACTTTTAGAGGAAAAAGACATATTACACACATACAGTAGGAACAAGATTAATTAGAATTTTGTGTTTGTCAACCTATTTGTGCTTCATGGTTGCAGGCTTCTTTGATATTTCTCTGCTTTATTTTTTTCTGTTTTATTAAATAAAAAATAAAAAAATTTCTGTTGATTAACCAAATGCTCCTTGCTGTAAAGACTGTAGAATCATAATTATTTTTATACTGTTATTATTGGAATGTCTGTTTTTCTGCCAACACCAATAATCTATCAGTATCCTATCCCTCAGTAGGATAATGTAAAGTATAATTATACTGTCTGCAAGCCCTTTATATGACTGAAGTAATCTTATTTCTGAAAAGGATACCTTTTTAAAAATCTTCTTGGTTTATTGTGCCTTACAAAAAGTCTTTTAATTACATTTCTGAAACCCTGTTAATATAGCTCTTAGACATTAATTTTTAGTTTTAATAAGTGGTTACTCCCATTTATTCTGTCTCCCTCATTTAGTTATAGCCATTTCTCAACTGGCTAAAGTATTTCTGTGTTTGGGTTTTTTTTTTGGGGGGGGGTTCTGTTGCCTTTACAAATGAACATAGCATAACTTTACTGCAAGGTATACTCATAGACGCTTCTTTAAAATTCTATGTGCTTTGAACTCCACTCAACGATCTAGTATATGTGAATGGGCTTTAGGGAGTTTGTGAACCAATTCCTTATATGAATGAGTATCATGCATTCTTCTAGGTAAAAGGTGCATAATCAGATTGTCAAAGATACTCATTTCTCCAAAGTTTGTTTATAAACTTTGTACCAACATTTTCTGATATTTAGTGTTGCCAACCTATTTTTCTTTTCCTTTGCTGATAATGTCCTGGGAAGCTTGTAGGAATTTTAGTCAATGTTTTAATTTCAGAAATTTCACCCTGGTATGTCTACATGTTTTTATTTTTCCATTAACTTTGCCAGGTACTTCAAGAGTTTTTTTTTTTCTTTTTTTTTTTTTATGGGACTCCTGGGTGGCTCAGTGGTTGAGCATCTGCTTTTGGCTCTAGGCATGATCCCAGAGTCCCGGGATTAAGTTCCACATCAGGCTCCATGCATGGAGTCTGCTTCTCCCTCTGCCTGTGTCTCTGCCTCTCTCTCTCTCTGTCTCTCATGAATAAATAAGATAAAAGTATTTAAAAAAAAAACAATTCTTTTCTTAAAGCAGGCTGAATTTAACTGGAACAGTACACTCTCTATCTGGCACAACCACATAACAAGGAATTGTGCTATTTTCATAACAGTACCTATTTTCTAAAAATGCCAAATATTCTAAGATAAACATAGGGGCCAGTCTTAAAGGTCAGTCAGTTGTGGTGGAATTGTGATGATGGCATACTGGGCTGTTAAGCAGGCTCTTTCCTCTTCTTTATTCAGTTCCTCAATTTACAGTCCACTGTTTTTGGTATTGGAGTAATTCCCTCTGGTTTATTTACTCTATACTTAGCTAACTCAAGGCCTGAGTGGATGTCCCAAAATCTTATTAAGCCCTATTGGAAAAAAAAAAAAAAGCCCTATTGGTTGCATACACTGCCTTGCCTCTAGATTCCTATGCTCAGGGATTAAGGATTTTCTCAGAACTTTCTTGGCACACACTTGCTCAAAATTTAAATCCAAAGCTACCTTCTAAAATGCTATTTTTCAAAATAATAATTTACACTTACTCCATACCTCTGCAATTCCCTAATCTTTGCTGTGCTCAAAAACTTTTAATGGTTCAACATTTTTCCCCAATAATACAATCCAGGAAACCTTGCATTTAATAGATTCCTATATCTAGCCACTACCCATTTCTTCAACATGGAAAAGCTATCTATTTTTTTCAACCAAATAGTTCTGTTCATTGTTTCCTAGATAACAATGTTTCTGATACTTTAGGTAGCTTACTCTCATGTCCAGCATGTCCTCTTCCATCCTCACCTGTATAAATATTAAAGAACTGATTGGTCATCTAGGACGCTACCCTAAGATCTGACTCAGTGAAGGAGTTAGTAAAATGAAGTCTTTTTCATTTGATTGGTAGTCCAAACCTTGATGGAATTAGGAAGCTCAGATAGGAAGTGAAAGAAATTATCTTACTCTTCAAAGCTGTCAGTAAATTTCAAGAATACAAAAGACTGTATCAATGTCTTTGGGCTACTTAGACACAAAACCTAGAGTTTTGAGGCTTAATAGCATAAGCAGATAGAAATATTAACATCTACTTGATCACATGGTCAGCCCAAGAAGCCACCCAACAAACAAAAACCCAGAACTTATATAGCCAAAGTTCCATGAGTTTGGACTCCACTGAACACAGCAAATTTCTATATGGAAAAATTGCTAATCCTTTACTTTTTATCTGATTTACCTAAAAGCAAGCAAAGATAACAAATCAAGGGATTTTAGAGGTGCCATTATAAGTAAAGTGTTAGTAGGGCACTAAAAAGTGATCATCCTCTCCCTCTAGGAAAATTCCAAATCTATGCAAGTTTCTGGGCTTCTTGATGATAAAACTAACGAAATATGCTAAGAAGGCCACATGTGGAAAATATCAAATACATCAGACTTTACTGAATTTATACTACCATTAGCTTCACAGATTTTTCAAAGGAAAGAAAATATGGTAATGTTAAGATGGTTCTGAAATATTACAGTGTGGGAAAATGAGTGTTTTATAGAATTAGCCAAATATAGTGTATCTCAGTTGTACCTAAGGAACACTATTGTGGTCAAGGCCTTCATAACAGTGTCCTCACTTCTTGCTGAGTGCCCTTTAACTTTCACGTAAAATACCTAAAATTAAACTTAGTTGATATTCCTGTATGAATTCATTTTTTAAGAAAGCTACTTGAACTGCTTCTAATCACTTTGATCCAAATACAGAGAAATTGGGAGTGTAAATTTTATATAAGATAATATCAAACATTCACTAAACCATTTGGGATTTCCTTCCAAACAGAATGTAGATGTGGTTACAGCTGCTATTTAAGAAATGAAGATAAAAGGTAAGATTAAGGGGATACCTGGGTGGCTCAGCGGTTTGGCACCTGCCTTTGGCCCAGGGCGTGATCCTGGAGTCCTGGGATAGAGTCCCACATCAGGCTCCCGGCATGGAGCCTGCTTCTCCCTCTGCCTGTGTCTCTGCCTCTTTCTTTCTTTCTTTCTTTCTTTCTTTCTTTCTTTCTTCTTTCTTTCTTTCTTTCTCTTTCTTTCTTTCTTTCTTCCTTTCTCTCTCTCTCTCTCTCTCTCTGTCTTTCATGAATAAATAAATAAAATCTTTTAAAAAAAGGTAAGATTAATATTGCCATACATTTGACATTACCATTAAAATATTTGCAATAATATCTTAAATGTACCTAATGTTAGGAACTTTCCATGAGTATTGTGATTATTAGTGTATGTAGGCAACTCAGAATTTAATAAAACCCAAGGTACCAAATTTGGAAAAAGCACTGCATGGTAAGTTAGAATGTTTGGTAGGCTATAGTGCTTTTTAAAATAATTGTTTTTAATTAGCTTCTTTGTGGTTTTTTTTTTTTTTTTGTGGTGTGGTATACTAACTTTACTTTTGTCCCCCATTTTTTGACTTTCTGGAAGAATAATTGACAAAGATAATTGTATATATTTAAAGTGTACAATATGATTTGATATACATTATAGAATGATTGAGGTGATTCATGAATTAATTAACTAGCTTTTCTTTTGATCTACAAAAGATATACATAATATTATTAAATCTTATATGTAAGTTAAAACAAATGAATCATTAAGATGTACTGCAAGTTAAAATTCTTGGTAAAACCATGAAATAAAATTTGAAAAATAAATTGCAATAAAAGTTATGCACATAATCAGTGACAGAATAAAATCTGCTAAGCTTTTATTATTATTATTTTAAATCACTGGCATGGAAAATAATTGGTAGTGGTGGAAATCTGATCATTGATTAATAAAAATGAATCATTATTTTAATGTGGGTGACTTCAAATAAAGTAAGTTAGGGACTTGAGATGTCACATAGAAAATGTTTCTGCAGTTTTAAATACATTACTCAAAGTATTTAGGAGAAACTGGGACTTACTTTTTACCCAAAATGTCAATAAACTCAACTCTAATTGTATTTTATTGCTTCTGAGATAAGTTTATCTATCTTTATTCTTCATATTATCCTTAGGTTGTAACCTTCTGGTCCCTCATTTATCTTCCCTCTTCACTGAGCATTTTTTAAATTATAACTCTGTACTGTGATCTTGGTTTTTTAATTTAATTTTCATTTTTTTTATTAAGAAATACAGTTAACCCTTGAACAACATGGGTTTGAACTATGCGGGCCCACTTATATGTGGATTTTTTTAACAATACAGTTATTTCCCTAATGACTAGTGATGTTGAGCATCTTTTTTTAAAAAAAATTTTATTTATTTATGAGAGAGAGAGAGAGAGAGGCAGAGACACAGGCAGAGGGAGGAGCAGGCTCCACACAGGGAGCCCGATGTGGGACTCAATCCCAGGTCTCTAGGATCACGCCCTGAGCTGAAGGCGGCGCTAAACTGCTGAGCTCCCCGGGCTGCCCCGCATCTTTTCATGTGCCTGTTTGCCATTCATGTATCTTCTTCAGAATAATGTCTATTCCATTCATTGCCCATTTTTTAATTGTACTACTTGGGGTTTTGCTATTGAACTGCATGAGTTTTTGTATATTATGGATATTATCCCTTTATCACATAGATGGTTTGCAAGTATTTTTTCTCATTCTGTAAATTGTCTTTTCACTTTGTTGATGGTTTTTGCTGTGTGAAGCTTTTTAGTTCGATGTAGTACCATTTTTCTTTTTTAATTTGTTGCTTGTGCTTTCTTTAGGTGTGATTTCCAAAAAAAAAAAAAAAAAAAAAAAAAAAAAAAAAAAAAAAAAAAAAACATTACCAAGATCTATGTCAAGGTGTTTTATTCCCCCTATGTTTTCTTCTCAGAATTTTATGGTTTTAGATTTTATAGTGAAGTCTTTAATCCATTTTGAGTTAATTTTCATGAGTTGTGTAAGATGGGGTCAAGTTTCATGTTTTTATATGTAAATATCTAGTTTTCCCAGCACCATTTATTGGAGAGAATATCATTTTCCCATTGAATATTCTTGTCTTCCTTTTCAAATATTTCATATATGGATATGGTTGGGTTTATTTCTTGTCTTTGATTCTGTTCCATTGGTCTATTTGTTTTTACACCAGTACCATACTATTTTAATTAGTATAACTTTATAGTACAAAGGCATACCTCATTTTATTGTAAAGCACAATAAAATGTGCTTTGGAGATATAATTCTTATAAATTGAAGGTTTGCGGCAACTGTGCATTGAGCAAATCTATTGGCACCATTTTTACAACAGCATTTGCTCATTTCATGTCTCTATAATATTTTCCTAATTCTCACAATATTTCAATTTATTTCATTATTATCATGTTTGCTATGGTCATCTGTGAGCACTGATCTTTGATGTTACTATTGTAATTGTTTTGGGGCACCCAAATCACACCCACCTAAAATGGCAAGCTTAATGGATAAATGTTGTGTGCTGACTGCCACCACCAACTGGCCATTTCCCCATCTCTCTCCCTCTCTTCAGGCCTCCCTATTTTCTAAGACACAGCAGTGTTGAAAGTAGGCCAAGTAGTAGCCCTACAATGTCTTCTGAGTGTTGCAGTGGAAGTAAAAGTCAGCTGATAGAACAAACTTTATTACTATCTTATTTTGAGAAATTACCATACCTACCTCAACCTTCAGCAGTCATCACCCTGATCAGTCAGCATCCACCAACAGAGGCAAGATCCTACATTAACAGAGGAGATAAGGATTCACTGAAAACTCAGATGATGTTTAGCTATTTTTAACAATAAGATATTTTTAAATTAATATAGGTACTTTTTATATAATACTATTGCATACCTAATAGACTACAGTATAGTGTAAATATAATGCTTATATGCATTGGGAAACCAAAAAAATTCTTTTGTCTTGATTTATTGAGATATGTGCTTTATTACAGTGGTCTGGAACTGAACTCAAAGTATCTCCAAGGTATGCCTGTATAAAATCATGTCATGTGCAAATAGAGACAGTTTTACTTAAAATTCCTTTACAATTCTAATGCCTGTATTTCCTTTTCTTGCCCAATTGCTCTAGCTAGAACTTGCAGTACTATGTTGAAAAGGGTGGTGAGAGGAGACACCCTTATCTTGTTTCTGATCCTAGAGGAAGAGCTTTCAATCTTTCACCCCTGAATATGACGTTAGCTGGATGCATGTCATATATGGCCCCTATTATGTTGAGATATGTTCCTTCTGCCTAATTTGTTAAGTGTTTTATCATTAATGTTGAATTTTGTCAAATGCTTTTTCTCCATCTGTTGAGATGATCATATCATTCTTTTCTTTCATTCTATTAATGTGATGTATCATGTGAATTGATTTGCATATGTTGAACCATCCTTGCATCCCAGAGATAAATCTCACTTAATCTTGGTGAATGATGTGATCTTGATTTAACTTATAGACTCCTGGATCTAATAGATCTCCTGGAATTTTTGCTCTTTTTAATTTTATTCTTATTTTAGTTTATTGTCTTCTCTCATGGAATGTACATTGAAAGAAAGCCGTATCTAAATATTCCTATATCTACAAACAAAATAGTACCCCCATCACAGATAGCAAGAATCTTCCCATGGCAGAAATACCCAGTACTTAAGGCTTTGACCAAAATGACCTTGGCCTTAATATTCCCCTGAGCTTAATAGTCATCTCCCTATAGTGGAATAGAAACAAAATCAGATTTAGTGATTATTTTATAATCATGCTTTTGGTGTTAAGTCCTGAAGATATTTGCCAATATTATCTCTGAAAAGTTTTATGGTTCTTTTATAGTTTCACATTTTAGATTCAGTTTTTGATATATTTTTATTAAATTTTGTTTATGGTTTGAGACAGGTTGAGGCACTTCTTTCTGCCTATGTATATTTAACTGCTCCAACACCATTTTTTTCTCTTCTATTAAATTTTATTGGGATCCCTGGGTGGCGCAGCAGTTTGGTGCCTGCCTTTGGCCCAGGTCGCAATCCTGGAGACCCGGGATTGAATCCCACGTCGGGCTCCCGGTGCATGGAGCCTGCTTCTCCCTCTGCCTATGTCTCTGCCTCTCTCTCTCTCTCTCTCTCTCTCTCTCTCTCTCTCTGTGTGTGTGTGTGTGTGTGTGTGTGTGACTATCATAAATAAATAAAAAAATTTATTTAAATTCAATTAATGAACACATAATGTATTCCTATTTGTTTATTGCCCTGGTTAAAACTTGCAGCACTATGTTGAAAAGTGGGGGTGAGAGTGGACATTCTTAGTCCCTTTTTTAGGGACAAAACATTCAGTCTTTCATAATTATGTTATCTGGTTTTCTTGTTACATGGTCTTTAACAAGTTGAGGAAGTTTGCTTCTATTCTGGTTTGCTGATAGTTTTATCTGGAACGGTGGTTGGATCTTGTCAAAAGCTTTCTTTGCATCAATTAATAGAATCATGATTTTTTTTCTTCTTTTGTGTGCTGATATGGTAGATTACACTGATTAATTCTGAAACATTGAGGCAACCTTGAGTACTAACATCCATTTGATGTACAAATCCTTTTCATATTGTTGGATTCTATTTTCTAATATATTGCTGAGAATTTTTGCATTTAAGTTCATGAAAGATATTGGTCTCTAGTCTTTTTGTGTGTGTGTGCTGTTTTTGACTGGTATTAAGGTAATACTTACCTCATAAAATGAGTTGGGAAGTGTCCCCTCTTCCATTTTCTGGAAGTGTAAAATTGGTGTTAATACTTCTTTAAATATTAAAATTCTCAAAAAAAAAAATATTAAAATTCTCCAGCAAAACCATCTGGCCCTGGAGACGTTTTTTTTTTTTTTGAAAGTTTTAAAATTACAAATTAAATGTCTTTAATGGTTATAACAATATTCATGTTAGCTGTTTGATCTTGGCTAAATTTTAGTAATTTGTGTTTTTTGAGGAATTTATTTTTCTTCTAAGTTGAATGTATGAACATAAAGTTTGTTAATATTTTCATATTCTCTTTTGTGAAAGGCTGCACAATCTATAGTGATGTACTGTGTCTTCTTTTTATCTTTGTCAGAATTTTCAGAGGTTTTTCAATTTTACTATTTTCAAAGAACCAAAGTTTTTGTTTCATTTACTTCCTCTATTTTCCTGTTTTTAATTTCACTGATTTCTGACCTTATCTTTATTTTTGTCCTTACTTCTGCTTGCTTTGGGCTTAATTTGCTCTTTATTTTCTTGTGGTTGGTATCTTAGATCACTGATTTTAGATATTGGTTATTGGTATGAAAAGTGATTTTTAATTGAAATGTGGAATTTTATGTTTTTTTATGAAACTCTGGATCTTTTTAAAATCTGTGTTTCAACAGGCTTCCTCCAGCAGAGTGAGGCACCATCTTCTTATTCCCACATTGGCAGTGGTGATGGGGGGATTCCAGATTTTTTATATAACCTCTGTCAACACCTGATGAGGAAGGGGCACCTCCCTGCTCTTAGGCAGATTTGGGGGTTCAGACTATTAGGCCATTGTTGATACTATTATAGCTGGCAGGAGCAGTGTGCTTCTTTACTGCTTTCCCTCCCTTATACTGAAGAGGGGTGGCATCCCTATCATTGAGTGGTATTGATAATCCTGACTCTCCATTATCCCTGCTCAGATACAACACCAGTTAGGAGGGAGAAGTGCACTTTGTTACTACTAGGTGGGACTAAGCATCCTGGCTCTCCACTCAAACTTTCCTGACCCCATTATGGTAGGGGTTAAGAGGAGGGTTTAGCATCCCTCCTTACATCCTGGCAAGGGTAGAATTAGAGTTTTGAGTGGAACCACAGTTTTTTCTCTGATGTTTAACTAGAATAGAATGATTTTTGTCTAAAAGTTTTCTGTCTTGCTAGATTGACCCTTTCATGGTTTTGGCTAAAGACAGCTGGCTTTCCTTGGGCTTTTTTTTAAACCTGAGCTCCATTGGCATTTCTAAGTTGCTGCTTTAGTACTCAATCTGGGATATTTGAGGTTAAAAGAAAACCAAAAGTACTTAATAGTGTGTCATTCCTTGAGTCTTGAGGGCTATAGCAGGTTTGCTTCTCTCCATTTCTCAGATTCTCTTTATGTAGGATAAATATATATATTTATGAAATGTCCCAGATTTTTAGCTATATCTAGTAGGAAGACTGAAGTCAAATATGTCTATTCCACTTTTCAGGACTGCAAGTCCAGATTTGATTTCTCTGTAAAAACTTACTAGTTTTTCAATTTTCCTATTTTTGACTATGTCAAGATTTTCTAATTTGTTATCAACATCTTGCTATATTTAGTCTCTTGTGTGGTGTGTAGCATCCATTTATTAGTCCCTCATAATGTTGGTTTAAATTGCTGCATTTTCCTTATCCTAAAAGTCCATCATTTTATTATCCTGGTTTTAATGTCCTCTTTTCACTGAATGTATTTATTTAAACTCTTCTGTATCTTAGCTATTGTGAATAATGCAATGAAAATGGGAATGCAGATATCTTCCAAGATATGGAAATAGCCTAAGTGTATCTTAACAGGAAATGGATCAAGAATATGTATGTGTGTTCATTTGTGTGTATACATATACATACACAATGAAATATTATTCAGCTATAAAAAAGAAGGAAATCTTGCTGTTTGCAACAAATATGAATGCACCTGGAGGGAATTATGCCAAGTGAAATAAGTCAGAGAAAAACAAATACTGTGTGACATTTGTGGGATCAAAAAAAAAGTCCAACTCATAGAAACAAAATAGAATGGTGGTTCACAAGGGGTGGATGAAATGGGCAAGGTGATGATCAAAGGATACAAATTTGCAACTAAAAGATGAATAAATTTTGATGATCCAATGTACAGCATGTTGACTATAGTTCATAATGCTATATATGTACTTTAGATTTGCTAAGAAAATAGATCTTAAGAATTCTAACCACAAAAAAATACGGTAACTATGTGAGGTAATGGATGTGTTAATTTACTTGATATTGGTCAATATTTTATAATGTATACCTACAGCAAATCACCATATTGTACACTTTTAAATAAATATTTAAGTAAAATTGTATATATTTAGAGAGCACAAAGGGAAGGGCCAAGGGAGAGGGGAAAGGGGGGACAGAATCATAATCACCCTGTGCCATGTGTGGAGCCTGACCCTGAGATCATAATCTGAGTCCAAACCAAGAGTCTGACATAACCAACTGTACCACCCAGGCACCCCTTTACAATTTTATTTATTATTCCTCAATAGCTAGAAAAAGTTTTCTGTGGTACAAATAATTTATTCTGGGTATTTTAGTTGTTTTTTGGTTGTTTCTAGCATAATTTCTGTTCCTATTTTTTTACCCTCTTTTTCAAATTATGTTTCTATATTTCTCTATATACTTTTGTGTATTTGTTATGACATTTATTTTCATCTTAAACTTTCATAATAAATAGAATGGGAAGCTCCATGAACAGGAACTATTTGCTCTAGTTAATGTGTGTGAATTATCTTTGATTCTTTCGCAATATATCTGAGGCCCACTTTGTCTCAAGAATTTTTATATGAGAGTTGTATAATAAGCGTATATTCACATTTTTGTTTTGTAATCCAGCTACCTTTCAGAACTAGTGGAGGCCAGAGAAAGAGGGACAGAAACCTCCAGGAATTAGTATAGGTTTTGAGTGTATATGTCATTTCTTAGATGGTCTTAGCAAATATTGTTGATGGGGTGTGGGAAAGTTAATATTTTAATACATAAAATTTCTTTAAAAAACATTATAAGGTCTAGTATTTTTGTTAATGTCATTACATCCAAGGAAAGTAGACTTGATTTTTTTTAAAAGATTTTATTTATTTATCATGATAGAGAGAGAGAGAGGCAGAGACACAGGCAGAGGGAGAAGCAGGCTCCATACAGGGAGCCTGACATAGGACTTGATCCCGGGTCACGCCCTGGGCCAAAGGCAGGTGCTTAAACCTCTGAGCCACCCAGGCTGCCCCTAGACTTGATATTCTGAGACTTTTATAGATGATTTTAACTTTCATTATTCAATTTATAAAATGATTTAATCTACTTTTAATTAGCTCAGCAAATTTGCAGCTCTAACTATTGTGTGAGGATATTCCTCACATGCTTTAAATTTTTCCTTCAAAACTATGTGGAGCCTTGGGAAATTTGCTTTAGATGGATACAGTTACCCTAAGTTCTCATACCCCATACTTCATCAGCTTCTCTCCGGAAGTTATGTCAACTCTTCTTATCCAGTGGAGGTAAACATAGGTGATATCTGTCAGGAAAATAATCTGAAATTTGGAAACGAGAAAAAAATATATTACTGCACTTGACTTTCTTTTGTTTGGGCTATTTTACAATTTTGTAAGGCAGAGGTTAAATTTGGAGACTTTTTGGCTGGTAGAGATGAAATTCCTTTATATTTATTGAAACAGATAACCCCTAAAGGTCTGTGGCTCTTTTATTTTATTTTTTGTGTGTACACATTTAGTTTTATTGTAACAAAGCAACTTGTACACTTTTAACGTTTAAAACTGAGCATCTTTCCTTTCCAGTGAAACAAAAAGAAAATTTAAAAATAAACAGGAACAAAATTACAATAGAGAATGTCAATTCCAAATAAGATCCTACAGGTTCTGCTGATTCTCCCATCGAGTGCAGGGCTCAAGTCATCATTAGGAGAGTTTTATTTTAAAAGTGTCATCTTAAACTGCAAGGATGTCTGTTAAACATCACAATTAAACATGAAAAAGGAGAAGCCATGTTGTCAAAATTCCCACTTAACCCACCCAAACATCTCAAACCCACCCTTTGCTGACCTTCTATAACCCCATTTTTTTTAGTTTTTTTTTTCTTTTTTTAAACAAGAGAAAGTAGACAGGTACATGTTGGTAAATGCTAACTGTCCATATTCACATAGAGACACAGTGTAATCTCTGAGCCCAATATACAGAGAAAGGAGGAAAAAAGCTAGAATTCTATGCACTACTACACAGGGGCCTAGCACCCTCCAGCTTCCAGCAGAGCTAAGGGAGTAGAAGGTTTTTCTTTTTTCCCATAGAGCACGGTGGTGTTGATTCCATAAAGTTTTTGTAGAGACAGGAAAGAATAAAAATGAATTTGGAACAGAAAGGGGTAGAGATTCTTTTCCCGCTGTATTCTGCTCAAAGTATTTCCCCCCAAAATAAGTTGAGAACAATGGTATAAAGGGAGAAAAAAGAGACTTCAAAAAACAGGGTGAATGAGCACCGGGGGGGGGGGGGGAGAGACGCAACTTGCTCCCAGGGACTGGAGAAAATTAAAAAAGGAAGGTTGGAATCCATCAGTGTTCCATTAGTCATCTTCTCCTTCATCCTCCTCTCCTTCCTCCCCCTCATCATCATCTTCATCTTCTTCACCTTCATCCTCATCTCCTTCTTCATCAATATCTTCCAATCCTTCTTCTTCATCATCATCATCATCATCTTCTTCTTCTCCTTCTTCATCATCCATATCAGGAACCAAGTAGTACTGTAATGGATTTGGCCAAATATCATCTTTGATGACCTCTCCTAACTCATCTGCACCTGCATCAGAATGGTCAGTAAACCAGGTGAAGAAGCTCTCTGGTTCCTCCTGCTGTCTCTTCCTGCTGGCTTTATTCTGCGTTTGACTTCAACGTTTCGTCAAATCTTTTCCAGATTTCCATTTGATTTCAGTGGACTTTGACGATGGATCACCACTCTCATTCAGATGAAATTCTTTGGAGAGAACTTTATTTTCGAAGTAAGGGTTTTCATCAAGATAAAAATCTATTCCGTAACCTGATTTAATATCTTCAAATTCTGTCAGTTCGACTCTTGTCAAATAATGCAGCGCCTCTTCATCCTCCTCCCCAAGCAGTGCAGACACTTGTGGATGGTTGACAAATGTTGTTACCCAAAAATTGGGGATTTTGGCGATCAATTCCGACCTCTTCTGAAAAAAAATGGTTGGCGGAGTTTGTTATATTTCTGTTCTACTTTCAAAATCTCCTCACTGGCTTGTTCATTAAGTCTGTCTATTTCATTTTGTACTTCATCAATATGTTCAATTGCTTCTTGCTGTTCTTTTTCTCCCTTCGGCAAGTGCTAAGAAGTCTCCTCCTGCTTGGGGGCCGGAGGCAGCCTCGGTTTCTTCGTTTGAGGTGCCAGCGAGGACTGGCGCTTGGGGGCCATGCTGTGAGGAAACTTCACGAAAGTGGGAGAGGGGCACGTCAGGAAGAAGCTCCGATTACTCTCTATGGCTCTTTTAGACATTAGCAGTTTTGTATCTAACCTAACAATCTAATTCTACCATTTCTTTTTTTTTTTTAAAGTTTTCAAGTCCAGTATAGTTAACAGTGTTATATTAGCTAGAGCTGTACAGAATAGTGTTTCAGCACTTTCATACATCACCTGATGCTCATTACAGAATTGCACTCCTTAATCCTCTTCACCTATTTCACCCAACTGCTCACCCACCTCCTCTCTGGTCACCATCAGTTTGTTCTCTGTTGTTAAGGGTTCGCTTCTTAAGAAGCTTTTCTTTTTTCCCCATGATTGTTTGTTCTCTTTCTTAAATTCCACCTATGAGTGAAATCATAAGGTATCTGTCTTTGTTAAATTCCTATATACCTAACTTTTCAGATATTCTCTGGGCTCTTTTTTGAACTGTCCTACTTGTTTTCTAATTGATGAATTAAAAAGCATCGTTGACATTGTCATTTTATATGTCCCTTAGATTCATAATTTTACTTTTTTGAAAACTATACTCGAACCGTTTTGGAGGTTTCACTGAGATTCCCAAGTGGTCTCACCTGATGAAGCCAAATAAACTAAATCTTGTGGGCTGGGTAAGTCCAAGCCAGTTTTCTCCTAGCTCCTGGAGTGAATTCTGAATGGCAATAGAACTTTTACTTTGCTAACTCTGTTTTTCTTAAGTTGTTTTCCCCCAATTTTAATGATTTTGTGTTTTGTATTTGTTTCCTTTTTGCTCAACTGACAAGTTATTTTCCCGTGGTGGCAGCAGTGATTGGAAATTTCATCTTATGGTCTTACCATTTGGTGATATCTTGCAGATGAATGACAGAGATCTATTTTCTGCTGTGAGAGAAATGACAGAGACTATGGTTTGTTAATCATTTTGGGTTTTGTCTATTTATGAACTTGAGTCAATTAAGAATTTTGTACCCTTTTTAAAAAGATTTATTTATTCATGAGAGACACAGTGAGAGAGAGGCAGAGACACAGGCAGAGGGAGAAGCAGGCTTCATGCAGGGAACCCGACGTGGTACTCGATCCCAGGTCTCCAGGATCACACCCTGGGCCAAAGGCAGCACTAAACCACTGAGCCACCCAGGCTGCCCAGATTTTGTACCCTTTAAGTTCTTTGTACATTTTGGATACTAACCTTTTATTGGATATATCATTTGCAGATATCTTCTCCCATTCACTAGGTTGCCTTTTCTTGTTGAGTTTTGTTTTTTTGTTTTTGTTTTGTTCTGCAAATATTTTTTATTTTGGTGTAGTCCTAATAGTTTATTTTTGCTTTAGTTTCCCTTACCTGAGGAGATCTATCCATAAATATGTTGCTAATACTCAACATCTAAGAGATTACTGCCTATGTTTTCTTTTAGGATCTTTATGGTTCTGAGTTTATTTTTATATATGGTGTATGAAAGTGGTCCAGTTTCATTCTTTTGTATGTATGTAGCTATCCAATTTTTCCAACACCATTTGTTGAAAAGACTATCTTTTCCCTATTGTATACTCTTATCTTTGTTGTAAGTTGACCATATATAAGTATGGGTTTATTTCTGGCCTTTGTATCCTGTTCCATTGATTTATGTGTCTGCTTTTGTGCCAGTATCATACTCTTTTGATTACTATGGCTTTATGGTATAGCTTGAGATCTGGGATTGTGATACCTCCAGCTTTGTTTTTCTCACTTTTTCTTTGGCTGTTGGAGGTCTTTTGTCATTATATACAAATGTTAGGATTGTTCTAGTTCTGTTAAAAATGTCATTGGTGTTTTTGATAGGGTTTGCATTGATTCTGTAGATTATTTTGGGTAGTATATTCTTTTGGTACAATTGAAAATAAGATTGTTTTCTTAATTTCTCTTTTTGTTACTTTATTATTAGTGTATAGAAATGCCACAGAATCCTGCATATAATCAGTTCTATGTGGTAGAGTCTTTAGGATTCTCTCTATATAGAATCTTCTCATCTGCAAATAGTGGCAGTTCACCTTCTTCCTTTCCAGTTTGGATACATGTTCTTTTTCTTGTCTCATTGCTGCAACTAGGACTTCTTTTACACTACATTGAATAAAAGTGGTGAGAGTGGACATGCTTTTCTTGTTCCTTAAAGTAATAGCCTTCAATTTTCCACTACTGAATATGATGTTAAGGTTTGTCATACATGACCTTTATCAGGTTGAGATATGTTCCCTCTAAACATACCTTGTGAAGAGTTTTTAACATGACCAGTTTTTGTATTTTGTCACATGTCTTTTCTACCTCTTTTGAAATAATCATTTGGTTTCTACCCTTTCTCTTGTTAATGTGATATATAACATTGACTTATTTGCAAATACTGGACCACTCTTGCTTGCATCCCTGGAATAAATCCCACTTGACTGTGGTAAATTATTTGAATTTGTTTTTTTTTTTTTTTTGAATTTGTTTTTCTTATATTTTTTTCTGAAACAATGAAAGCTGGAATGTATCATTTTATATTTTTTTTAAAAAATACACTATTTAGGAAAACTTAGAAGTATTTTTACATATAAGCAGGAGCACCGTCTCTGAAATTAAGATGGTGTGGTTGAGAGGAAGTCTTTCAGAGCTAAATTTGTAGGGAATTTGGAAATTGGGAGAGATAAGGAAATAGACAAAAAACTATGCCTCTCCAAATTATTTGTCTTTTTCAGTAATGTAAATCCTGAAATTCATTAAGTCGTTGCAGAATAAAGAATCATTATAATCAGAAATGATTTTCAAAATCTACAGGTATTTGTTTATAAGTGATTTATGTATTAATGATTCTAATTTTTCATATTATGCCAGGACAAATTTATTTCCATTAAAATTCACATTCAAATGACTCTTGTTATCAGTAGAAAAGCATATTTTAGATTTTCAGAAAGTTTATTGCCACACACATTCTTTAATTATTCCCATTCCTAGAATTAGAATTTTAAATGTATAAGCAACATACTCTTTAATGTGTACATATCCAAACCATATTCATTTCTATTTATGTGAAAGTTTCATTTAATTTTAAATTTTGATTCAAATCCATTTTCACACTAAATTATTTTTTCATTGATTGTATAATATCTGCCTTCCAATTAAAGAACCTTAACATCCAAAGAGAATCTTTTTTCCCAAGAATTTTCTCATTATTTCAAATACCAGTGACTTACAAATCTTGTCACCAAGGGATTTGATCATCCATGCCAAAATTTCTCTCAATTTATTACCACATATACAAGCAATTAAAATGAGTTTTCTGCCATTGCTTTGTCTTTCTGACTTATGTTTATTTCACAAGATAGCAATTTTACAAATCAAGAGTTTTCTGAGTTTCTAAAGGTTTTTATACGTCAAATATTCTCTTTTCCTAAAAACAAATTTAATTTGTGCATAAGAGGTTTCTAGGTTTGGTCATAAAATGTAACAATATCTTCCATTCAAGTAACATAAGTCCCACATATCTTGGAATTTCAGCCAAAATATATTTCACTGTTATGTATCCATATTTTTGCTTGCTGTGCCACCATGACTAAGCACTAATGTAAATATAGCTTTCAGTAAAAGCAACATCTCTTGGCACATTATCATATTTTGCAAACAGAACTTAAAGATGTGATCTGACAAGTACCAGTGCTACTGTATTTATGGAAGGAAGAGCTTGGATGTTTGATGATCCTATCCTCAAGTATGCAGACCTCTGTATTCTTCAAATGAGACTTCAAAGCAAATGCTAGAATCGTGTAGTAAATGAATATTGTCTGTGGATTCATAACGTGTGCATTCAGGTCCTATTTGGGGGTTACGCTACTAGTCTGTGATGCCAAGTGATTGAAACTTAGCTTTCTCTTCTGTAAAAATGGCAATATTCTTAACATGTACCTTGTAAAAGCACTGTTAATATTAAACTAACACGTGTAAGGCATATGAAATGGGTTCAGGTTTGTAGTCTGTACAAGTATGCTCTCAATGTTATATACTTTTCACCAAGGGAATATTGTTTATAAAAATATATTCAGAAGTCATTTTTATCAATGACATATGAGTCTTTGTGTATGTATACGTATATGTATGCATATACACACAGTGCTATGAGGTTATATACATGTATCATATATTTTTACCCTTGATTAACCCCATTCATTTGCAAAGACTCACTTCTGGCTATGCATACTTACTGATGCTACTCTGTCTGAACTCAGCAAGTCATTCTCTGACCTTTATTTCTTTTTGTTGTCTGATTGCTGAGGCTAGGATATCTAGTACTCTGTTGAATAGCAGTGGTGAGAGTGGACATCCCTGTCATGTTCCTGATCTTAGGGGAAAGGCTCTCAGTGTTTCCCCATTGAGAATATTTGCTGTGGGCTTTTCATAAATGGTTTTTAAGATATTGAGGCATGTTCCCTGTATCCATACACTTTGAAGAGTTTTGATCAGGAATGGATGCTGTATTTTGTCAAATGCTTACTTTGCATCTATTGAGAGGATCATATAGTTCTTGTTTTTTCTGTTGTTGATGTGATCTATCACATTGATTGTTTTATGAGTGTTGAACCAGCCTTGCATCCCGGGGATAAATCTCACTTGGTCATGGTGAATAATCTTCTTAATGTACTGTTGGATCCCATTGGCTAGTATCTTGTTGAGAATTTTGCATCTGTGTTCATCAGGGATATTAGTCTTTTTTTGGTGGGGTCTTTGTCTGATTTTGGATATTCTCCTTTTGGTGGGATCTTTGTCTGGTTTTGGAATGAAGATAATACTGGCATCATAAAATGAATTTGGAAGTATTCCCTCTCTTTCTATCCTTCAACACAGCTTTAGTAGAATAGGTATGGTTTCTTTAAACATTTGATAGAATTCCCCTGAGAAGCCATCTAGCCCTGGACTTTTGTGTCTTGGGAGGTTTTTGATGATTGCTTCAATTTCCTCACTGGTTATTGGTCTGTTTAGGTTTTCTATTTCTTTTTGTTCCAGTTTTGGTAATTTGTGGTTTTCCAGAAATGCATCCCTTTCCTCTAGATTGCCTAATTTGTTGGCATATAGCTGCTTATAACACGTTTTTAAGATCTTTTGTATTTCCTTGGTATTGGTTGTGATCTCTTTCATTCATGATTTTATTAATTTGAGTCTCTTTTCTTTTTAATAAGGCTGGTTAGGGGTTTATTTATCTTATTAATTCTTTCAAAGAACCAATTCCTGGTATTGTTGATCTGTTCTACAGTTTTTCTAGTCTCTATTTCATTGAGTTCTGCTCAAATCTTTAATATCTCTCTTCTTCTGTTTGGTGTAGGTTTTACTTGCTGTTCTTTCTCCAATTCCTTTAAGTGTGAAGTTAGCATGTGTATCTGAGTTTTTCCAATTTTTGAGGGATTCCTTGTATTGCTATATATTTCCCTCTTAGAACCACTTCTGCTGTATCCCAAAGATTTTGAACGGTTGTATCTTCATTTTCATTAGTTTCCATGAATCTTTTTAATTCTTCTCTAATTCCCCAGTTGACCCATTCATCTTTTAATAGGATGCTCTTTAACCTCCACATGTTTGAGTTTCTTCCAAGTTTCTTATGATTGAGTTTTAGTTTCAAAGCATTGTGGTCTGAAAATATCTGGAACAATCCCAGTCTTTTGGTATTGGTTGAGACCTGATTTGTGACCCAGTATGTGGTCTATTCTGGAGAAAGTTCTATATGCACTTGAAAAGAATGTGTATTCAGTTGCATTCGGATGGAAAGTTCTGTATATATCTGTTCTGTATATATTTGTGAAATCTATGTCATCCAGTGTATCATTTAAGGCCCTTGTTTCTTTGGTGATGTTGTGCTTAGAAGATTTGTCATTTGCTGAAAGTGTCGTGTCTCCTACTATTAGTGTATTGGTCTTAACAGGATTTTTTTGTTCACACTCTTCAAAAGCTTGATAACCTTTATTTTATTTACAGATTTTCTTTATATTTTGCTAGTATTTTCTCTTTTGAACCTACATCATCTTATGAAGTATTTTAAATTGTTTGAAGTTAGAACTGCCAAATCCCATTGACTTTTTTAGAATCCCAAACTGATTTTAGCCTGACTTTGAAGTATATTCTCATGCCTCACTTTCCTACCACAGCCATTCTGTTCTGGGTGAGGGGTAGAAAGTGGCCAGGTTTTATCAGGGATGAGAGTGAGTTTGTTCACACAAGCAGTTTACGGGACAGCAAGCACAAACTTAAGTGGCCACAGGGTTTTGATCTGTGGCTCAAACTCCCTTTAATAATCACTGTCACCAATCATCCCTGTGCCACTATATGCAAGTGCTAATAAATGTTTCTTAGAACAGAGTGTATATAAATGTGGGATGGAAGCCATATATACTAGCTCCCACTCCTCTATGACTGACTTCACTTCCAAAATGAACAGAGACAATTTTTAACAGAATATCACATACAGCCTAGACTAACCTTGATTGCATCTAAGATGGAAAAGAGGGCCCTGAGCCAGGGAGTTCTCGTCTACAGTGAGAGGCTCTCAGCAGGTAGCTGATCAACTCACATACCTGAAAGCCTTTATCATCTCATTAGTTTCCAATTGTCTGCTCCTCAGTGCACTCACACATCATTTCGCTAAAGCCTCAGCTGGTCTTTGTCAGCTCTCATCAGGAGATCTGCATCCCAGTGATATTAAATCGATTTTATATCACAATGTAAGTCAAATTGTAAGTTTGCTTAGCCAGCATCCATGAACTATGTTGTAATAACTGAAATTCAGCATTTCCAAAACCTATGTTTTGAAAATGCTGCCAGGTGAAGGCCCATAATGGACTTTGGAAGACCAATTAATTAGGATACTGTTTCATCTGTCAGGATTGTTTAGTAATATCCAAGTTAACAGCCATGTGTTGCTTCCAGGTGTATTGCTTAATTTCCAAACTTCGTTGTTATTTTTAGAAGAGTTTAAAGCATTTTTCCTCAAACTTGGATACACATTAGAATCATCTAGGGAGGTTTTAAATATACTGATGGCTAGGCTTTACCTCCAGAGATACTGATTTAATTGATCTGGGTGAACTCTGTCATTGCTATTGTTTAAAAAGCTTCCCAGATGATTCCAGTTTGAAGCTAGGCTAGAAAACCACTAGTTTATAATAGAAGCAGTTGCTTAAACTTTTCTGTGCTTCATAATAAACTTCTGCTAAGTCAATTAAAACAATATTCCACTAAGAAAAAAAAATTGAGTGCTGTAGTCTTTTTTTAAAAAGCCAATACATTTCTGTACTGGTTCTAGAAAATTCATATTGAATATTGTTTCTTTAGCCTGGACTGGTCTTTATCCTTGATGTAACAGGTTTGTTAGCCTCAGAAGCGACATATACATTAAATAATTTCTGATTATTTCTGAGCACCTATTATTTGAGTAGTTAGATGCTATGGGGAAATTAAGATACTTAAAACATATTTACCACAAGACATATTTATCTGAAATACTGTGACGAAGGCATAGTTATTTCATAGCTATATGAAATAATGGCCCATAATACAAAAATTAACTGATGCTTGTTAAATTAGAAATAGAGACTATATAGTTACCATGTAGCTTGCTAATGAACCGTTGAAATTCTTTCTCTCAAGTGTTGGGGGTGAAACAACCTTTGAAGGGATGAGGTGAGAGAAGCCACAATCTAAACTAGATAGATGGAGTGAGAAGGGATTTGAGGTGACAAAAATTGGCTTTTTATTCAAAGACCAGTGATTAGGAAACAGTTATAAACGTAAGTGCCATTGGTAAATTACAGAACTAGCCCCAGTTATTTTCTCTTCCTAATGCTGCTCTCCTTTAATGCTGCATTCAGTCAGCTCTGTTTCTTCTGTATTTCTGCTTGCCTCTTAGGCCTTTGTCATCACCATGGGAATATGCCCTGGTTAGCCTGTTGGAGGATGAGATGTGGATGAGAGCAGTCAGCTTGGTTAACAGTCAGCTGACTCTAGACTTGTAAGTATAGCCAAGTTCAACAGAGCCATCTGGCCAGCCCCCAGTAGACCCTGCACATATGAACAATACACTCAAAAGGATAATAATCCAATAAGTAGAATGGAAGAATTATATGAATAAAAGCATATATCTATTTTATTAATCTCTCTGGATTTTAAAATGTGAAGTTTCCAGAATTTACCTATATGCTATTATACTGATGCTTATTTCACAGTTTTAATTAGTATTTTAGCTGCTGAGTATTCTTTAAAAATACATCCACCTTTGTATGTTGCCTGCCAGATTAACTACCTAAATCTTTTTAAAACAGTCTTATTTTAAGAAAAATTAACTTTGCCTCATCACCTAGGAAAATGGGTGGGAATATGAAGTATTCGGATTCCCTCTTAGTCTAGGAGTTGTACTTGGAGAAAAAAAAAGGTAATAATACCTTCTAAACTTAATTTGCTCTTTCCTCCTCCAGGGTTTTCAAACTATGCCCAATTTGCTCTTACAAACAGCTCAAAACATCCAGGTTTATTAGAGTGTTGATACTCTCAGGAATAGATCCACCCACACAGCCAGTAGTTTTTGTAGAAATTCAAGGCAAAGTGATATTCAGTGAACCTTATGGAATGAATAAGGAGCAAAGTATCAATAAAGAATTTAAGGAGGTACACAGTAAAGACAGAGAACTACTTAATTCACTCCTGGTGTTCTTTAAAGTTTGTCATCCAACTTTGTGTTCCTTCTGCCTATTGCCAGTAGTTATTTATATGAGCTTCACACAGCAAATGATTATCATATAACCTGATTGCAGGGGTATAAGAATGAAGATTAATCTTCATCTTTGGCTCATAATACACATTCATTGTTGGTCCAGGCATGACCCTCTTTTATTATTCAGTTAGGTATGCATATGTTTGTATTTATTTCTCTATGTGAATATAAGAACCTGAGAAGTCACCCCTCAACATGAAAAATAGAATCTTGATAATAAGTTAAACTAATACATGATCTTATACAAACCATTATCCTGCCTACTCCTCACCTAATGGAATTTCTATCTAAATTCTGTGTTCATTTCCTTAGGTTAAATGGCATCTAGTTTTAAATTAACTATATATATTCCTAAAAAGTATATGCAAAGACATATAGGTATAGCTATAGATAGATAAACAGATATACAGGCTGTATGTTCTCTTTTGGGATTTTTTTTAACTTAAAAATTCAGGGTTTCACATATTATATCTTGCTACAATTTATTCACTTTAACTTCTGTACAATATTCCTCTGTGTGAACATACATATTTCATTTATCCATTCCCCTCTGGATAGATGGATTGTTTTCAGGTTTTTGCTCTCATGAACAGTGTTATTATAGATGTTCTTGCATGTGTCTCTGAATGTGAGTTCCTTTTAGGATTGGAATTTAGTCATAAGGAATGTGTATATAGAATTTTATGAGATAATGCCAAATATTTTCCAAAGTAGCTGTACCAATTTTAGAGTGTCACCTGAAATCTTTCAAAATACTATGGGTCTATATTCTCTCCCACATGTGGTATTAGACATTTTTATTTGAACTTTCACTAGTCCAAATGGAAAAATATATATCAATATATATCATTTTGATCTTGATTTGCATTTCATTTGTCAGAACATGTGTTTTCAAATTTATTAGCACCAAGTTTCTTATCATGTGTTAAATGCATATTCTTTATTTCCCTTCATTTTTCTTTTGGGTTGTTTCTGATTTCCTTAGTGATTTGTAGAAGATTTTTGCATATTCTTAATATTTATTGTCATTTGCGTAATGACAAATGCACTCCCAGTCTGTAACTTGAATTTTACTTTAAGATATCTCTTGATAATTTACAAAACTACAAAAAAGTTAAAAGAATAGTACGAGTATCAGTTTATCCTAGATTTATCAATTGTTAACATTTTGCCACACAAGCTATATTAACACGTTTCTCTGCATATTATTTTGCAAAACCACTTGAAAAGTTACATCATGATACTTTATCTCTTAAGAATAAGACACAGTCCTATATAACCACAGTATAATTACTGCATTTAAAATAATAAAAAAATTCTATACTATCATGTAATATATCATGCAATATTCTGATATCCCTGGTTCTCCCCAAATTGTCTTCTGGAGCTTTTTAATATCCAAAGTTCAGAAATCTTTTTTGTCATTTTTTAATCTCAAACATCTGCCTTTTTGGTTTTCTCATTGCTTGTTTTTTACATTTATTTGTTTCTCATGGCATTAAATTTTTGAAGAATCTGGTCTGTTATCTCTTATAAAATCCTCCAGTTAGAATTTTAATAATTGTTTCCTCATGATTAGAATTAGTTCAAACATTTTTGAACATATAAATGCTTTATAGGTAATGTTAACTGCCTTCTTACAGTATCACTTCAGAAGCCTATAAAGTTTGTCCCACTTTTGGTAACACTGAATTACTTAGTTAACACAGCGTTGGCTAGATGACTCCAATGTTAAAGACACTGTTTTTTTCCTTGCTTTTAGTAAGTAATCTGTGGGGTGGTACTTGAGTATTAAATAACCCCAGCAGTTTTTTCACCAATCAGTTTTTAATTCCCCAATTATATTATTCTTTACAAACTTGATATTAAGGGGTACCTGGCTGGCTCAGTAGGTTAGGCATCTGCCTTCAGCTCAGGTCATGATATCAAGGTCCTGGGACTGAGCCCTGCATTGGGCTGTCTGCCCAGCAGGGAGTCTGCTTCTCCCTCTCTCCCTGCTCATGCACTCTCTCTCTTTCAAATAAAATCTAAAACACACACACACACACATACACACACAAACTTGATGTTGGGCATCTTTTCATATGTCTGTTGTTCCACCCAGTTTTTAATTGAAGAGTTTTGTTATTGAGTTGTATGGCTTCATATATTTTGGATATTAACCCCTTATTGCATGTATCATTTGCAAGCATCTTCACCCTATTAAGTAGGTTACCTTTTGTTTTGTTGATGGTTTCCTTGGCTATGCAAAAGTTTTTTAGTTTGAAGTAGTCCTATCTGTTTATTTCTGCTTTTTTTTTTTTTAAAAAAAGATTCTATTTATTTCAGAGAGAGAGTGAACAAGCAGGGGGAGGAGCAGAGGGAGAGGGGAGCAAGCAGACTTCTCCATGAACATAGAGCCCACAAGGGCCGATCCCACTACCCTGAGATCATGACCTGAGCCACAATCAAGAGTTGATGATTAACCAACTGTGCCACCCAGGCACCCCTGTTTATTTCTGCTTTTGTTGCCTTTCTCTGATGAGACAAATCCAAAAAAGTACTGCTAAAACTGATGTCAAAACAGCTTCCTGCCTATGTTTTCTTCTAGATGTTTTATGGTTTCAGATCTTATGTTCATTTTTATTCTTGTATATAAGAAAGTGGTGCAGTTTTCTCAGCACCATTTATTGAAAAGACTTTTTCCCATCTTATGTTACTGCCACCTTTGTCATATATTAATTGATCATATAATCAAGGGTTTATTTCTGGACTCTCTTAGTCTGTTCTATTATCTATGTATCTGTTTTTATGACAGTACCACGCTGTTTTGATCACTACAGCTTTGTAGTATATCCTGAAATCTGGGATTGTAATACCTCCAGCTTTGTTCTATCTCAAGAGTCCCTTAGCTATTTCAGGTCTTTTGTGGTTCCATACAAATTTTAGGATAATTTATTGTAGTTCTGTGAAAAACGCCATTGATATTTGGATAGGAGTTGCAATGAGTCTATAGTTTGCATTGGGTAGTATGGACATTTTAATATTCTTTCATTCATGAACACAGTGTATCTTTCTGTGTTTTCATTTTTGCTGATATCAGCGTTATAGTTTTCATAGTACAAGTCTTTCACCCCTTGTTTAAATTTCTTCCTATTTTATTCTTTATGATGCAATTGTAAATGGGATTGTTTTCTTAATTTCTCTTCCTGCTACTTTGTTATTAGTGTACAGAAATGCAACACATTGTTTTATATTAATTTTGTATTCTGCAACTTTACCAAATTATTTTTTTTACTTTTAGTAGATTTTTGGTAGAGTCTTTAGGGTTTTCTATATATAGTATCATGCCATTTGCCAATAATGACAATTTTACTTCATCCTTTCGAATTTAGGTGCTTATTTATTTTTTTGTCTGATTTATGTGCCCAGAATTTCTGATACTGTATTGAAAAAAGTGGTGAGAATAAGCATCTTTGTCTTGTTTCTGATCTTAGAGGAAGGGCTTTTAGTTTTTCACCAATGAGTATGATGATAGCTATGGGTTTGTCATACATGGTTTCTATTATGTTGAAGTATATTTTCTATATGCCAATTAGCTTTTTACCATATATAGATGTTAAATTTTGTCAAATGCTTTTTCTGCATCTATTGAAATGGTCATATGATTTTTATCCTTTGTTTTGTTAATAACATGATTTATTTTTTATTAATAACATTTATTGATTTGTGATTGTTAACCATGCTTGCATCCTAGGATGAATCCCACTATATTGCGGTGTGTGATCTTTTTAATGTATTGTTGAATTTTGTTGCTAGAATTTTGTTAAGGATTTTTACATCTATGTTCATCAGGGGTTATTGGCTATAGTTTTTTTTTTTTTTTGGTAGTATTTTTGTCTGCTTTTGGTATTAGGATAATGGTAGCCTCATAAAATGAATTTGTAAGTGTTTTTTCTACTTTAAATTTTTGGAATAATTTCAGAATGGGTATCAACTCTTATTTAAATGTTTATGTGGAATTCACCTATGAAGCCATCTGGTCCTGGAATTTTAAGAGATTTTTTAATACTGATTTCATTTCATTAGTAGGAATCACTCTATTCAGATTTTGTATTTCTTTATGATTCAGTCTTGGAAGATTTTATGTTCCTAGCAATTTATTTATTCGAGATTGTCTAATTTGTTGGCACATAATTATTTATAGTATTTGCTTAGATTTTTTTATATTTCTGTGGTAGAAGTTGTAATTTTCCCTTTTTGATTTCTGATTTTATTTTATCTTTTTAAGGTTTTATTTATTTAATCGAGAGAGAGAGACAGAGACAGAAGCAGAGACACAGGCAGAGGGAGAAGCCGGCTCCATGCAGGGAGCCTGACATGGGACTCCATCCCGGGTCTCCAGGATCACACCCTGGGCTGTAGGCGGCGCTAAACCACTGAGCCACCCGGGCTGCCCTGATTTCTGATTTTATTTGGGCTCTCCATCTTTTTTTCTTGATGTCTGCTTACAAGTTTGTCTACTTTATCTTTTCAAAGAACCAGGTCTTAGTTTAATTGGTCTTTTTTATCATTGTTTTAGTCTCTATTTCATTTATTCCACTCTGATCTTGATTATTTCCTTCCTTCTACTAATGCTGGGCTTTGTTTTTCCTTTTCTACTTCTTTTAAATTTAAAATTAGATTGTTTGAAAATTTCCTTGTTTCTACTTTTTTTTTTATTTTTTTTATGATAGTCACAGAAAGAGAGAGAGGCAGAGACACAGGCAGAGGGAGAAGCAGGCTCCATGCACCGGGAGCCCGACGTGGGATTCGATCCTGGGTCTCCAGGATCGCACCCTGGGCCAAAGGCAGGCGCCAAACCACTGCGCCACCCAGGGATCCCAATTTTCTTGTTTCTTGAGATAGGCCTGTATCACTATGAACTTCTCCCTAAGAATTATTTTTGCTGCACTCCAAAGATTTAGGAAGGTTATATTTCCATTTGTCTCAAGGTATTTTTTGGTTTCCTCTCTTTGACTTTTTCATTGATCCATTGGTTGTTTAGAAGCATGTTGTTTAGTTTCAATATGTTTTATTCCAGTTCTCCTGTAATTTCTTGTTTCATCCCATTGTGGTCAGATAATATGCTTGACATGATTTCATTCTTCTTAAACTTAGACTTGTTTTGTTGTCTAACATGTGATATATCCTAGAGAATGTTCATGTGCACTTGAATAGAATGTGTATTCTGCTATTTTTGTATTCCCAGTCTTTGAGCCCCCTGGTTACAAAAACTCACAAAATTCAGCCCCTTTCCTTTTCCCAGGCAGTAGCTTTGGGGAAGTGTTCTTGTGCACTCCCCAGTATGCTTCTCAATCTCTCTGTCTCAGTCTCTGTCTCTCTCTCTCTCTCTCTCAGAGCAGCTTTTTTCTCTCCCTCCCCTCTGCAGCACCCACAATCTGTTACTCCCCAAACCACATCTCCACAATTCCAGCCTTCCTCAAAGTGGCCCCTTTTCTCCCTCTAGTTGTGCAGTTTATTCTGTCAGTCCTCAGGTTGATTTCTGGCATATTCAAAACAATTTGAAGGTTACCTAGTTGTATTCAAGGGGTGAGAAAAAGCTAGGTTCTTCCAATTATGCCACCATCTTAGCTCCTCAAGGACCCTAATTATTGGGGGTCCAATAATTATAAGTTTTAATTTATTTTACAATTTTTGTATTTATTTAATTTATTTTACAATTTTTGTATTTATAATTTTTACAATTTTAATTTATTTTACGATGTATAAGTTTTAATTTATTTTACAATTTTTGTCTTTTACCCTTCATACTTGGAAATTATTGATCCATTACCTCTATTAATTACTTCTTCTCCCTCTGCCTGGGGTAAGTTCCAGCAGCATCCCCGCTGTTTTATGAACGTCTAAGGCTAGATCTTTTATATATTAGTTGCTCTTTTAAATTTTAAACCATGGCACTTTTGTTTTCTGTGCCCAATGGCAGACAAATCGGCTCACAGTCCCTCAGCACTATCCCTCCCCACTGCAGTCTGCAGTCAGGTGTCGGGTTTCCCTTCATTATAATCTCTCAAGCTCCTTTGCCATTCGCTACATGGTCTGTCTTCTGTTGTGCTGTTCATTCAGCCCTCAGTTCTTCAGGAGGAACTGCTCTATAGTCAGGGATAGTTTTGGTATCCATGGAGATGAATTCAGGGTCTTCCTATGTTGCCATCTTGGACGTGAAACCACCTCTCATCTGCTCCACACTAACATGTTTATCTCTTGTCTTTTTGAAGATCCCCATTCTAACAAGTGTGAGGTGATAATCTCATTGTGGTTTGCATTTGCATTGTCTTGATGATTAATGATGTTGAGCATCTCTTCATGTACCTGTTGACCATCTATATGTTTTCTTTGGTAAAATACCTATTCAAATCATCTGTCCATTTTCTAATTGGATTTTTTATTTTTCATTTCATTTCTGAGTTTTTTATATATGTTAGTTATGAACTCCTTACCAGATACATGGTTTGCTTTGCAAATATTATCTCCCATTCTATAGGTTGTCTATTTATTCTTTTGAAGATTTCTTTTGCTGTACAGAGACTTGTTAGTTTGATTTCTATAAAAGCATTACCCCAATTGCATTCTCTCACATGTAAATATCCAATCACTCCTGCACCATTTATTTTCTCCATGGAATATTCGTGACTCCCTTGTCAAATATTAGTTGACTATATATGCTTGGGTTTGTGGGCTCTCAGTTCTGTTCCATTGATCTGCTGTTTTATGCTAGTACTATGATTTTTTCCAGTACTATAAATTTATAGTATAGCTTGAAACATCAGGAAGTTCAATGCCTACAGCTTTCTTATTCTTTTTCAGGAATTCTTTGGCTACTCAATGTCTTTTGTAGTGGCATACAAAATCTAAGGCTGTTTTCTATTTGTGTAAAAAATGCCATTGGAATCTTGATACAGGTTGTATTGAATCTATAGATGACTTGTAGTGTTGACATTTTAATATTCATTCTTTCAATCCATGAACAAAAGACACCCTTCCATTTATTTGTGTCTTCTCTGATTTCTTTCATCAATGTCTTATAATTTTCAGAATATAGATCTTTTACTTCCTTGGTTAAATTTGTTCCTAATGTTTTATTGTTTTTAATGCTATTGTAAATAGGATCCATTTTTTTCATAAATTTCACTTTGTATAGAAATGCTACTAATACTTGTATGTTAATTTTGTATCCTGCAACTTTACTGAATTTATTGTTTCTAACAGTTGTTTGGTTGAGTCTTTAGGATTTCCTATATATAAAATCATGTCATCTACAAATAGACAATTTTACTTCTTCCCTTCCAATTCTGATGTCTTTTGTTTTTATTTCTTGCCTGATTGCTCTAGGTAGTGCTTCCATTACTATGTTGAATAGAGCGGTAAGAGGGGGTACCTTTGTCTTCTTCCTGATCTTAAAAACTTCCAACATTTCATCACTGAATATTCTGTTAGCCATGAGTGTATCATATATGTCCTTTTTTTACATGGTTTTATTTAATTTTTAATTTTTTATTGGAGTTCAATTTGCCAACATATAGCATAACACCCAGTGCTCATCCCGCCAGTGCCCGCCTCATTGCCCATCACCCAGAAACCCCAAACCCCCACCCACTTCCCCTTCCACTACCCCTTATTCATTTCCCAGAGTTAGGTGTCTCTCATGTTTTGTCACCCTCAGTGATATTTTCTCCTGTGTTCTCCTCTAGGATTTTGATGGAATCTTGTCTCACATTTAGATATTTCATCCATTTTGAGTTTATCTTTGTGTATTGTGTAAGAGAATGGTCTAGTTTCATTCTTCTGCATGTGGATGTCCCATTTTCCCAGCAGCATTTATTGAAGAGACTGTCTTTTTCTCAGTGGATAGTCTTTCCTCCTCTGTTGAATATTAGTTGACCATAAGTTGAGGGTCCACTTCTGGATTCTCTCTTGTGTTCCATTGATCTATGTGTCTGTTTTTGTGCCAGTACCACACCATCTTAATGACCACAGCTTTGTAGTACAACCTGAAATCTGGCATTGTGATGCCTCCAGCTATGGTTTTCTTTTTTAATATTCCCCTGGCTATTCGGGGTCTTTTCTGATTCCACACAAATCTTAAGATGATTTGTTCTAACTCTCTGAAGAAAGTCCATGGTATTTTGATAGGGATTTCATTAAATGTGTAAATTGCCCTGGGTAGCATGGATATTTTCACAATATTAATTCTTCCCATCCATGAGCATGGAATATTTTTCCATCTCTTTGTGTCTTCCTCAATTTCTTTCAGAAGTGTTCTGTAGTTTTGAGGGTATAGATCCTTTACCTCTTTGGTTAGGTTTATTCCTAGGTACTTACGCTTTTGGGTGCAATTGTCAATGGGATTGATTCCTTCATTTCTCATTCTTCAGTCTCGTTGTTAGTGTATAGAAATGCCGCTGACTTCTGGGCATTGATTTTGTGTCCTGCCACACTGCCAAATTGCTGTATGAGTTCTAGCAATCTTGGGGTGGAGTCTTTTGGGTTTTCTATGTCCAGTATCATGTCATCGGCGAAGAGGGAGAGTTTGACTTCTTCTTTGCCAATTTGAATGCCTTTTATTTCTTTTTGTTGCCTGATTGCTGAGGCTAGGACTTCTAGTACTATGTTGAATAGCAGTGGTGAGGGTGAACATCCCTGTCTTATTCCTGATCTTAGGGGAAGGCCTCCCAGTGTTTCCCCATTGAAAATTATATCTGCTGTTGGCTTTTAATAGATAGCTTTTAAGATGCTGAGAAATATTCCCTCTATCCCTACACTCTGAAAGAGTTTTGATCAGGAATGGATGCTGTATTTTGTCGAATGCTTTCTCTGCATCTATTGAGAGGATCATATAGTTCTTGTTTTTTATCTTGCTGCTATTATCAATCACATTGATTGCTTTATGAGTGTTGAACCAGCCTTGCATCCTGGGGATAAATCCCACTTGGTCATGGTGAATAATCTTAATGCACTGTTGAATCCTATTGGCTAGTATCTTGTTGAACATTTTTGCATCTGTGTTCATCAGAGATATTGGTCTATAATTCTCCTTTTTGGTGGGGTCTTTAGTTTTGGAATTAAGGTGATGCCTCATAGAATGAGTTTGGAAGTATTCCATCTCTTTCTATCCTTCCAAACAGCTTTAGTAGAATAGGTATGGTTTCTTCTTTAAACATGTGATAGAATTTCCCTGGGAAGCCATCTGGCCCTGGACTTTTGTGTCTTGGGAGGTTTTTGATGACTGCTTCAATTTCCTCCCTGTTATCGGCCTGTTCAGGTTTTCTATTTCTTCCTGTTCCAGTTTTGGTAGTTTGTGGTTTTCCAGAAATGCATCCATTTCTTCTAGATTGCTTAATTTATTGGCGTAAAGCTGCTCATAATAAGTTTTTAAAATTGTATTTCCTTGGTGTTGATGGTGATCTCTCCTTTCTCTTTCATGATTTTATTGAGTCTTTTCTCTCTTCTTTTTAATAAGGCTGGCTAATGATTGATTTATCTTATGAATTCTTTCAAAGAACTAACTCCTGGTTTTGTTGATCTGTTCCACAGTTCTTCTGGTCTCGATTTCATTGAGTTCTGCTTGAATGTTTACTAATTCTCTTCTTCTGCTTGGTTTAGGATCTATTTGCTGTTTTTTCTCCAGATCCTTTAGGTGCAAGGTTAGCCTTTGTATTTGGATTCTTTCCAGTTTTTGGATGGATGCTTGTATTATGATGTATTTCCCCCTCAGGACTGCTTTTGCTGTATCCCAAAGATTTTGAACGGTTGTATCTTTATTCTCATTAGTTTCCATGAATCTTTTTAATTCTTCCATAATTTCCTGGTTGACCCTGTCATCTTTTAGCAGGATGGTCCTTAACCTCCACGTGTTGAAAATCCTTCCAAACTTCTTGTGATTTAGTTCTAATTTCAAAGCATTATGGCTGAACACATGCAGGGGATGATCCCAATCTTTTGGTATCGGTTAAGACCTGATTTTTGACCCAGTATGTGGTCTATTCTGGAGAAAGTTCCATGAGCACTTGAGAAGGATGTTTATTCAGTTGCGTTTGGATGTAAAGTTTTGTAAATATCTGTGAAATCCATCTGGTCCAGTGTATCATTTAAAGTTCTTGTTTCTTTAGAGATGTTGTGCTTAGAAGACCTGTTTGTAGAAAGCGCTATATTCAAGTCACTAAGTATAAGTGTATTATTATCTAAGTATGTCTTAATTTTGGTTATTAATTGATATACTTGACAGCTCCCACATTCGGGGCATAAATATTGATGATTTTAGGTCCTCCTGTTGGATAGATCCTTTAAGTATGATATAGTGTCCCTCTTCACCTCTTACTATAGTCTTTGGGATAAAGTTTAATTTATCTGATATAAAGATCACTACCGCTGCTTTCTTTTGAGGACCATTTGAATGGTAAATCGTTATCCAACCTTTTATTTTCAGGCTGTAGGTGTCCTTATGTCTAAAATGAGTCTCTTGTAAACAGCAAATAGATGAGTCTTGCTTTTTTATCCAGTCTGAAACCCTGTGCTTTTTGATGGGTTCATTAAGCCCATTCAGGTTTAGAGTTACTATTGAAATATATGAATTTAGTGTCATCATGGTATCTATTCAGTCCCTGTTTTTGTGGATTGTTTCCTTGGACTTCCTCTTTCTTTCACAGGGTCCCCCTTAAGATTTCTTGCAGAGCCGGGTTGGTGGTCACATATTCTTTCAATTTCTGCCTATCTTGGAAGCTCTTTATCTCTCCTCCTATTCTGAATGAGAGCCTTGCTGGATAGAATATTCTTGGGCAGCATGTTCTTCTCATTTAGAACCCTGAATATATCCTGCCAGCCCTTTCTTACCTGCCAGGTCTCTATGGAGAGGTCTGCTGTTATCCTAATGCTTCTCCCCATAAAAGTTAGGGATTTCTTGTCTCTTGCTGCTTTGAGGATCTTCTCTTTATCTTTGGAATTTGTAAGTTTCACTATTAAATGTTAAGGTGTTTATTGATTTAAAAATCAGTAAAAGGGGGGCATCTCTCTATCTCCTGGATCTGAATGTCTGTTTCCCTTCCCAAGTTAGGGAAGTTCTCAGCTATGATTTGTTCAAATACTGTTTCTGGACCTCTGTCACTTTCGGTGTCCTCAGGAACCCCAATTAAACGTAGATTTTCCCTTCTGAGGCTGTCATTTATTTCCCTTAACCTGTCCTCATGAGCTTTTAATTGTTTTTCTCTTTTTTCCTCAGTTTCCCTCCTTGCCATCAACTTGTCTTCTATGTCACTCACTCGTTCTTCTACCTCATTAACCCTCATCATTAGGACCTCCAGTTTGGATTGAATCTCATTTAATTGATTTTTAATTTCTGTGTGATTAGATCTAAATTCTGCAGTCATGAAGTCTCTTGAATCCTTTATGCTTTTTTTTCTAGAGCCACCAGTAGCTTTATAATTGTGCTTCTGACTTGGCTTTCTGACATTGAGTTGTAATCCAAATTTTGTAACCCTGTGGGAGAGAGGACTGTTTCTGATTCTTTCTTTTGAGGTGAGGTTTTCCTTCTAGTCATTTTGCTCAGTGCAGAGTGGCCAAAACCAAGTTGTACTGGAAAAAGGAGAAAAAGAGAGAAAATAAAAAGAAAAAAAAAAGGGGGAGGAAACAAACAGAAAACGAAAAACAATGGGGAGTATCCTCTGATTCTATATACTATAAATCCCTCAACTTCCCCTGGAACTTTCCAGTGCTGCTTGGTCAATAACTTGCTTTTCCCCTGTCCTTCTAGGTGATCTTCTGGGGGAGGGCCCTGCTGTGTGATTCTCAGGTGTGTGCAGCTGGGGAAGCTGCCCAGTCCCCTGCCAGGTACATGGCTCAGTGGGAGCTGTTTATCCTGTGAGGCCCCTGCTCAGTCCCAGGTACAAGGTGACAACAGGAGGAACAACAACAGTGGCAGTGGCCAGCTGTCCAGCTCTGGAGTCAGCTCCCGCAGTAACTACCACAGCTCCCAGACCGCAGGGGCCTGGATGCTCCTGGGGCAGGGGCACCAATCTGCACAGCTTGGGGCTGCCCAGGGGCAGGAGCGTCCTCACTGTCCTGGGCCCTCCAGGCCTCTACCTGTCCCGGGGGAGCGCCGGGTCTTGGGCTGTGTCCCCCAGTGCCCTTGGCTCTGGGGCCTGCACGCTGGACTCGTGGTCCCGGGTTGCCCAGCCCCCTCCATGTGGAGCCGCTGCATGAGCTGCTCTCGGGGCCACGCTGGGCATTCGCTGCAGCCCTTTAGGGAGCTTGGCCGCGGGGTGTAGTGCGCTCTCCCCCGGGGCACAGGTCCTCTGTCCCCCGGGACACAGGTCCTCTGTTCATGACCCTAGGAGCCTGAGGGCATCCCTGCCCCTTCTGGGATCCTGCCCAAGCTCCCTGTGAGTGCCTTTTGTCAGGGAGATTGGTAAAGCTCCTGCTTCTCCTGGCCTGGGCTTTCCTGTCCTGGGGGCGCTCACCACAGGGCCCTAGCCTGGCTCCTTGCTGGGGCTCCTCCCCCTGGGATGCTTTTTTATTTATTTTTTTCTGTCTTCCTACCTTAATAGAAATGCAAACTCTTCTCACTGTAGGATTCCAGCTGTTCTCTCTTTAAATCTCAGACCAAATTCACAGGTTTTCAGGATGATTTGAAAGTTATCTAGGTAAGTTGGTGGGGACAGGTGACTTGGGGACCCTACTCTTCCGCCATCTTGCCCTGCCTCCTATATGTCCTTTATTACATTGATATATAATACTTATTTGCCTAATTTGTTCAGTGTTTTGGCATGAATGGATATTAAATTTTCAAATAAATTTCCAATATCTATTGAGATAATTATATAATTCCTTATTTATTCTGTTGTGATATATCACATTTATTGGTATGCATATATTGAACCTTCCTTGCATCCCTGATATAATAAGACTCACCTGATCATGGTGAAAAATCCTTTATTGTGTGGCTGAATTTGGCTTGTTAGTACCTTTGAAAGAATTTTTGCATCTGTATTTATCAAGGATATTTTCCTGTAACTTTTCTTCTCTAGTAGTGTCCTTAATCTCACTTTGATATGAGGATAATACTGGACTAGGAAAATGAATTTGGGAGTATTCCATCCTCTTCAATTTTTTGGAAGAGTCTGAAAAGGATTGGTATTCATCCTTCTTTAAATGGTTGGTAAAGGGCGCCTGAGGAGCTCACTTGGTTAAGAGTCTGCCTTCACCTGAGGTCATAGTCCCAGGGTCCTGGGATTGAGGGATTGAGCCCTTCAGTAGGGTGTTTGCTTCTCCCTCTCCCTCTGTTCCCCCTTGCTAGGTGCTTGTACTCTTTCTCTCAAATAAATAAATAAATAGTTGATAAAATTCACCAGTGAAACTGTCCTGGGCTTTTCCTCTATGGAAGATTTTTGATTAGTCTATTCACATTTTCTATTTCTTCCTGCTTCAGTCTTGCTAGGTTGTTTGTTTCTTAGAATCTTTTCCATTTCTTGTAACCTTTCCAGTTTTGGGGTGTATAATTGTTCATAGTATGATCCCTTGTATTTCTGTTGTAATGTCTTTTTCTTTTTTAAAAATGTTTTGACGGTTGACTTAAAAAAAAACTCCTTTTACTTAAATTTAGTAAACATATACTTTATTATTAGTCTCAGGGTAGAATTTAGTGATTCATCAGTTGCATATAATATACAGTGCTCATTACATCAAATGCCCTCCATAATGTCCATCCCTGCCACTCACTTCCCCTCCAGAAACCCTCAGTTTGTTTCCAGAGTTAAGAGTCTCTTATGGTTTGCCTCCTTGTTTTTATTTTATTTTTTAAAAGATTTTATTTATTTGTGAGAGACACAAGAGAGAGAGGCAGAGACATAGGCAGAGGGAGAAGCAGGCTCACCATGGGGAGCCTAATGCAGGGCTTGATCCCAGGACCCCGGGATCATGACCCGAGCCAAAGGCAGATGCTCAACCACTGAGCCACCCAGGTGCCCCCTTTTTATTTAATTTTTGCTTCCCTTCTCTTATATGCATCTGTTTTATTACTTAAAAGCTACATTATACGTGAAATCATAAGGTATTTGTCTTTGTCTTATTTTGCTTAGCATAATACCCTCTGGCATTGTGGCAAATTGGAAGATTTCATTCTTTTTCATGGCTAATATTCCATTTTATATACATACCACATCATCTTTATCCATTCATCTGTTGGACATTTGGGCTCTTTCCATATTTTGGCTATTGTGGACTTTGGTGCTATAAATATTCAAGCCTCTGTGCCCCTCTGAATCACTACATAAGGTAGTTCTATTTTTAACTTTATGAGATACTTCCATACTGTTATCCAGAGTGGCTGTACCAGTTTGCATTCCCACCAAGACTGTAAGAGCGTTCCCCTTTTTCCATATTCTAGCATCTGTTGTTTCCTGAGTTGTTAATTTTAGCCCTGTTGACCTGTGTGAGGTGGTATCTCCTGGTTTTGATTGGTATTTCCTTGATGGCAAGTGATGTTGAACATCTTTACATGTGTCTGTTGGCCATTTATATATCTTCTTTGAAGAAATAGCTGAATATGTCTTCCACCTATTTCTTGACTGAATTTTTTTATTTTTGGGTATTTGTTAAATTTGGTAAATTTGGTAAATTATAGATTTTAGATATTAACCCTTTACGGATATGTCATTTGTGAATATCTTCTTCCATCCTGTAGCTTGCCTTTTAGTTTTGTTGATTATTCCCTTTGCTGTGTCAAAGCATTACATCCTGATGAATTGCCAACAGTTTATTTTTCCTTTTGTTTCATTTGCCTTCAGAGATATGTCTAACAAGAAGCTCATGCAGCCAAAGTCAAAGAGATTGCTGCCTGTGTTCTTCTCTAGGATTTTGATGAAATCGTGTCTCAGATTTAGATCTTCCATCCACTTTGAGTTTGTTTTTGTGTGTGATGTAAGAAAATAGTCCAGGTTCATTCTTCTGCATATGGCTGTCCAGTTTTCCCAGCACAATTTGATGAAGAGATGGTCTTTTTTTCCATTGGATATTCTTTCCTGCCTTGTCAGGAAAATTAATTGGCCATAGAGGTAAGGGTCCATTTCTGAGTTTTCTGTTCTGTTCCATTGATCTATGTGTCTGTTTTTGTGCCCATGCTATATTGTCTTGATGATTACAGCTTTGTAATACAGCCTTAAAGTCTAGAATTCTGATGCTTCCAGCTTTGGTTTTCTTGTTCAACATTCCTCTGGCTATTTGGGGTCTTCTCCAGTTCCATACAAATTTTAGGATTCTTTGTTCCAGCTCTGTGAAAAATGCTGATAGTATTTTGATACAGATTGCATTGCACATACAGATTACTTTGGGTGGCATAGACATTTTTACAGTATTTGTTCTTCCAATCCATAAGCATAAATGTTTTTCCAGTTTTTGTCTTCCTCATTTACTTTCAGAAGTGTTCTATAGTTTTCAGAGTACAGATCCTTTACCTCTTTGATTAGATTTATTCCTTGGTATCTTATGGGTTTTGGTGCAACTATAAATGCGATCAATTCCTTGATTTCTCTTTCTTCTGCTTCATTGTTGGTGTATAGAAATGCAACTGACTTTAATGGGTTGATTTTATATACTGTGACTATGATGAATTCCTTGTCAGTTCTAGCAATTTTTTTGGTGGAGTCTTTTGGGTGTTCTACACAGAGTATCATGTCATCTGTGAAAAGTCAAACTTTGACTTCTTTGCTGATTTGGATACTTTTTATTTCTTTTTGGTGTCTGATTGCTGGGGCCAGAACTTCCAGTACTGTGTTGAAGAACAGTGGTGACAGTGGACATACCTGATGTGTTCCTGCTCTTAGGAGAAAAGCCCTCAGTTTTTTCCCATTGAGGAGGATATTAACTGTGGATCTTTTCTATATGGCTTTTGTCATGTTGCAGCATGTTCCCTCTATCCCTACACTACAGAGAATTTTTATCAAGAAAGGATCCTGTATTTTGTCAAATACTGTTTCTGTATCTACTGAAAAGGTCATATGATTCTTATCCTTTCTTTTATTAATGTGTATTGATTGACTTGCGGATGTTGAACCAACCCTCCAGTCCAGTAATAAATCCCACCTGGTCATGCTGAATAATCCTTTTAATGTACTGTTGGATCCTATTAATTAGTATCTTTGTAAGAATTTTGCCATCCATATTCATTGGGGATGTTGGTCTGTAATTTTCCTTTTTAGTGAGGTCTTTGTCTGGTTTTGGGATCAAAGTAATGCTGGCCTCATAGAATGAGTTAGGAAGTTTTCCTTCCATTTCTATGTTTCTTGAATAGTTTTGGAAGAATAAGTTTTAATTCTTCTTAAAATGTTTAGTAGAATTGCCTTGGGAAACCATCTAGTCCTGGACTCTTTGTCATGGAAGATTTTTGATTACTGCTTCAATTTCTTTGCTGGTTATGTGTCTATTCAACTTTTCTATTTCTTCTTGTTTCAGTTTTGGTAGTTCGTATATTTTTAGGAATTCTTCCAGATTGCGTAATTTGTAGGCATATAATTGCTTATAATATTCTAATTGTGGTCTCTCCTCTTTCCATCATGATTTATTGTGTCCTCTCTCTTTTTGATGAGTCTGGCTAGATGTTGATCAATTTTGTTAATTCTTTCAATGAATCACCTCCTAGTTTATTGATCTGTACTACTATTTTTTTTTATTTCTGCATCGATTTTTGCTCTATACTTTTTCTTTTCCCTTGCTGGATTTAGGTTGTATTGGATGTTCTTTTTTTAGCTCCTTTAGATGTAAAGTTAGGCTGTATTTTTGAGACTTCTCTTCTTGAGGAAGACCCATATTGCTATATACTTCCCTACTGTGACTGACTGCCTTTGCTGCATCACAAAGGTTTTGAACTATCGTGTCTTCATTTTCATTTGCTTCCATGTATTTTTTTAATTCTTCAATTTCCTGGTTGACTCATTCATTCTTTAGTAGCAAGTTCTTTAACTTCCATGTATTTTTGGTCCTTCCGAATTTCATCTTGTGGTTGGCTTCAAGTTTCATAATGTTGTGGTCTGAAAATGTGCATGGTACCATCTCAATCTTTTTGTACCAGTTGAAAACAGATATGTGACCCAGTATGTGACCTATTCTGGAGAATGTTCCATGTGCACTCAAAAAGGATGTGTATTCTGCTGCTGTAGGATGAAATGCCCTGAATATATCTGTGAAGTCCATCTTCTCTAGTGTGTCATTCGTAGCCACTGTTTCCTTGTGGATCTTCTGCTTAGATGATCTGTCCATTGCTCTGAGTGGGGTGTCAAAGTCCCGTACTATTATTGTATTATCATCAGCGAGTTCCTTTAGGTTGTTATTGTTTTATATATTTGGGTGCTCCCATGTTGGGTGCATAAATATTTATAGTTGTTAGATCTTGTTGGATAGACTCCTTTATTATGATACGGTGTCCTTCTTCATCTCTTATTACAGTCTTTGGCTTAACATCTAAAGGATGGCTACTCCAGCTTTCTTTTGATGTCCATTAGCATGATAAATGCTTTTCCATCCCCTCACTTTCAATCTGGAGGTGTGTTTGGGTCTAAAATGAGTCTCTTTCTTATAAGTAGCATATCAATGGTCTTGTTTTGTTGTTGTTGTTGTTTTTGTTTTTAATCCATTCTGATACCTATTTCTTTTGTTATGAGCATTTAGTCCACTTACATTCAGAGTAATTATTGAAAGATAAGAATTTAGTGCCATTGTAGTCCTGTAAAGTTGCTTTTCCTGTAGCTTGCCTCTGTTGCTTTCTGGTCTTTGTTGCTTTTGGCCCTTCCTTCTCACTCAAAGATTCCCCTTTAATATTTATCACAGGGCTGGTTCAGTTTCCATGAGCTCCTTCAGTTTTTGTTTGTCTGGGAAACTCCTACTCTCTTATTATATTATGGAATGATAGACTTGCTGGATAGAGTATTCTTGGCTGCAGATTTTTCCCACTCAGCACGTTGAATATGTCATACCACTCCTTTCTGGCCTGCCAGGTCTCTATGGACATATCTGATGCCAGCCTTATGTGTCTACCTCTTGCCCCAAACTGCTTTCAGAATTTTATCTTTTTCATTGTAATTTGCAAGCTTCAGTATAATATGTTGAAGTGTTGACCTATTTTTGTTGATTTTAAGGGGGCTTCTCTGTGCCTCCTGGACTTGAGTGCCTGTTTCCTTCCCAGATTAGGGAAGTTTTCCGATACAATTTGTTCGAATAAACCTTCTACCCCTTTTTTACCACTCCTCATCTTCCTATAATATAGATAATATTTCAATTTATGAAATCCATGAGTGTCCTAAACCTACCTTAGTAATCTGTTTTCTTTCCCTTTTCTTTTCAGCTTTCTTATTTTCCATGATTTTATCTTCTGTACCACTGATTTTCTGCTTTGTTCATCCTTGTTTTTATGGCCTCCACATGGGTCTTCATCTTGATAATAGCATTTTTAATTTTGGTCTGACTAGATATTAGTTCTTTTATTTCTACAGTAATGGACTCTCTAGTATCTTCTATGTTTTTTTCAAGCCCAGCTAGTATCTTTATAATCTTGGTTTTAAATTCTAGTTCAGAAATCTATTTTAAATCCACATTGATTAAATCCCTGGCAATGAGTACTACTTCCTGTTGCTTCTTTTGGGGTGAATTTGTCTTGTCATTTTGTCCAGAAAAGAAAAGAATAGAAAAACAACAAAAACAAAAGCAACATAAAAACAAAAAAACTAAATCCTCAGTGTGTTTTGGTCTGCTTATTAAAAGAAACTAGATCCCAAAATAAGAAAAACAGATAAATATATATATATATATATATATATATATATATATATATATATATATAAAAGACAATACAATGAGGAAAACAAAAAGTAAAATGCATAAAGTATATATAAATTTTTTTAATTAAAAAATTGAAGAAATAATAACAAAAAATAATACTAAAGAACTAAAGAATAGAAATACAAAGCATGCTATATACTGTTTTCCCCAACAGCTGAAGCTTTGCAGCCCTCTAAGATCTGTAAACTTGGTGACAGCAAGTTGTTTGTGTTGGTCTTCTGGGGGATGGGCCTGCTGCACTGATTCTTAGGTGGACTTGCCCTGGTGGAAAAATTCTCAGGTGCCTTTGCCTCCGTTGCGCAGGCCGGGCTTGGTGTAAGCAGCTTCGGGTTCCACTAGGTGGCGCTGTTTTTTTCCATGAAGGCTTTCAGCACTGAGGGGCAGGAAGAAAATGGCTGTGTGCCCCATGCTCTAGCCCCAAGCTGAAAATTTGTACCCCTCACTCTTGAGTGAGCCCTTGCAGAAAAGCAATCCGTCACTCTTGTCTCCCGGGTTTCCATCAGAACTAGGTGTCCACCAGGCCAATGACCAAGCATTTTTATCTCATGCATGTGACTTTCTAAACTCCAAATTTTATAGGCTCCCGAGGTGCAGACCAGCACTGTACCTCCCTGGGAAGGGGAGGGGCCTTCCACACTTCTGCCTTTGGCTAGCCCCCTCCCAGGAAAGTGGCAGCTAACCCTTGCAGCAGTTGGCAGTTTATGGCAATACAGAGCAGAAACACTAGCACCTAGACTCCCTGTTCTCAGCCGGCTTTCCTGCTCCTATGCCTGGAAACTGCCCCACTCAGAGACCACCATTTCTTGCACCCTCGGCATCCTAAGACTATGCTTTCACACTTCACCCCCTGAACACCTTTAATCCAAGTACATCCAAAAGTTCCTATTGTGCACTCCAATGCTTATAATACTTTGCTGTAGCCTCAGCTACATCACACCTGATTCAAGTCTCCACACCTCTTACTTCCAAATGTTGATCCCTTTTCTATTTGAAGACTTGCAGCATTTTTTTTCTCTGAGCGCCAATAGATTTCTCAGGTGTGCAGAATGATTTGATAGCTATCTAGTTGTATTAGAGGGAGGAGACAAACTTGCGGTCCCTTTACTCCTTAGCCATCATGAGTTTTCTCTTTTTTCCCTGGTTATGCTACCTAAGGGTTTGTCAATTTTGTTTATCTTCCTAAGAACCAAGTCTTTCTTCCTAAGAACCAAGTCTTTCAACCAAACCAAGTTTGGTTAATCTTTTCTATTGTTTTTCTGCTATCACACTTATTTTTGCTCTAATCTTTATTATTTGTTTTATCCTATTGTTCTTGAACTCAATTTGTCTTTTCCTAGTTCCTTAAGGCATAGAGTTAGATTGTTTACTTATAATTGTTTATGGCCATGAACTTTCATCTTAGAACTGCTTTTTTGCTCTATGCCATAAGTTCTGGTATATTGTGTTTCCACTTTTGTCTCAAGATTTTTTTTTAAGATTTTATTTATTCATGAGAGACACAGAAAGAGGCAGAGACATAGGCAGAGGGAGAAGCAGGCTCTCTCTGGGGACCGTGATGCAGGGCTTGATCCCAGGACCCTGGGATCACGACCTGAGCCAAAGGCAGACGCTTAACCACTGAGCCACCCAGGTGCCCGCAAGAAGATTTTTTATTTCCCTTTTGGTTTATTCTTTGATCCACTGGTTGTTCAGGAGAATGTTACTTAATTTCCATGTATTCATAAATATTTTAGTTTTCCTCTCGTTACTGATTTGAACTTCCATGCCACTGTGATCAGAGACAATATTTCGTGTGATTTCAATCTTCTTGAATTTGCTAAGACTTACTTCATGGCTTAACATATGTTCTATCCAAAAAATTAATGTTCCATGTTCTCTTTAGAAGAATATATATTTTGTGTTTATTGAATAGAATGTTCTGCATAGGTCTGTTAGATCCATTTGGTCTATAGTTTTATTCTAACACACTGTTGACTTTTTGAGTATTTGTGGGTGATCTATCCACTGCTGAGAGGTATTAAATCCCACAACAATTACTGTATTGCTGTTTATTTTCTTTTTAACTCTTTTAGCTTTTTGCTTTATCTACTTAGGTGCTCTGCATTGGACTCAAACATTTACAAATGTCTTATCTCTTGATAAGATAAAAAAAACTTGACTTTTTTATTTTGATTGACCCCTTTATTATTATACAATGATGTTCTTGTCTATCACTGTTTTTAGTTTACCATGTATTTTGCCTTGTAGAAGTATAGCTATCTCTGCTTTTTTTGTTATTGTTGTTACTATTTGAGGTGTCTTTTTCCAACTGTTTACTCTCAGTCTGTGTGTCTTTAAGGCCACAGTGACTCTTCTGGGCAGCATATCATTGAATCTTATGCTTTACCGGACAGCCATTGTATGTCTTTTGATTGGAAAATTTAATCTGCTTATATTTCAAGTAAATATTGATAAAGACTGTTGCCATATTGTTGATTTTTGTAGATCCTTTATTTATTATTTCTTACCCTACTCTTTTTTTGTGTCCTAATATCTTCTAATATCATTATGCATTGCCTTCTAATTCATGTTCTTTGGTGTAAGTGCTACAGGTTTTTCTTCTTAGGTTATCAGGAGAATTACATAAAATACTTTAAAGTTTAACATCTTAATTTAAGCTGATAACAACTTAATTTCAGTAGAATTCCTAAACTTCACACTTTTACTTCTCCTACTCACATTTTAGGATATTGCTGTTATAACTTACATATTTTTTACTGTTTAGCAACCTTTTATTATAGTTATGGTTAAAAATTTAAAAAATGAACAGAGTAAAATTAAGTTTTAAGTGAATTCTGGACTATTACCAATTTACAGTATCTAACTTTGACTATATACTTACCACTACCAGTCAGTTTTACAGAAACTTTTAATCTCTTTCTGATGTTAACTAGTATCCTTTACTTTCCACTCAACTCTTTTTGGAATTTCTTGTAGGGAAGATCTGGTGGTAATGAACTTCCTTAACTTCTCTTTGCTTGAGAAAGTCTTTATCCATCCTTCATTTCTGAAGTACAATTTTGCCTGGTATAGAATTTTGGTTAACAATTTTTTTTCGAAAAAAAAAAAAAACACAATTTTTTTTCTTTCAGTATTCTGAATATGTCATCCCATTCTTTCCTGGCCTGAAAATTTTCTGTTGAGAAATCTGATAATCTTATGGGGCTTCTCTTGTATGTAACTTTTCACTTTTTTCTTTCTGCTTTTAGTATTCTTTGTCTTAGAAGTTTGACGAATTATAATATGTCTCATGTAGCCCTAGGAGTTTTTCCTATTTGGGTTCTTTTAGGCCGTATGCAGCTGGATGTTGATTTCTCTCCCAAGGTTCAGGAAGTTTTCAGCCAATAATGCTTTAAGTATACTTTATGTCCCTTTCTGTCTCCAACTCTTGAAATTCCCATAAAGCAAATATTGTTTCTTTTCATTGTGTCTCATAATGCTCAAAGGCTTTCTTCACTCTTTTTCTTTTTTCTTTTTGATCCTTTGTGTAATTTCACTGAGGGTTCCCCTTGCTATGCCCAGCCAGAGGGATTATTTTATAACCAAGAATAATGGTAGCTTCTGGCCTCTCTGGAATGGAAAGTTTGTTTGGAAAAAAAAAAAAGGAAAGGCCTGGAGTGGCCCCTTCCCATCGTGCCTAAGCAAAGGAAATATAAAATTGCTCCATCTGAACAAAGGGCAGGCAAGAATACCTGGAAGCTGCATAAACCAGCAATGGGAAATGCAGGTATCTCCTAAGAGAGATACTGATTTAATTTCCTTCAGGTATTGCAAAGTGGGATTGTTGGATCATATGGTGGTTCTACTTTTATTTTAGGGAGGAACCTCTGTAATGTTTTTTATAATGGCTCTATAAATTTATATTTCCACTAACAATGTGCAAGGATTTCTTTTTCTCCGCAATCTTGCCAACATTTGCTATATTTTGACTTTTTGGTAATAGCTACTCTAACAGGTATGAGATGATTTCTCCGTGTGCATTTCCTTGAAACTTATGATGTTTAGAACCTTTCCATATACTTTTTGGCCATTTGTATGTCTTCTTTGGAAAAACATTTACTTAGGTTTTGTGCCCATTATTTAATTGGACTATATTTTTTGCTACTGAGTTATAGGAGTTCCTTATATATTTTTATTTTAGCCACCTATCAGCTCTATGGTTTGCATAATTCTCTTCTATTCCAAATTATCTTTTCTTTTTGTTTCCGTTGCTATGCACAAACTTTTTAGTTTGATATAGTGTCATTTGCTGATTTATGCTTTTGTTGCATGTCCTTTTGGTGTCATATCCAAAATATCATTGCCAAAACCAATGTCAAGGAACTTTTTCTCAATGTTGTCTTCTAGGGGTTATGTGGTTTTAGGTCTTACATTTATGTCATTAATCCATTTTGAGTTAATTTTTATGAGTGAAAACAAACAAAAAAAATTGAGTGGCTGAAAGAAGGATACCATCTCATTCTTTTCCATGTGAAGATCCAGTTTCCAGAACTATTTACTGAAGTAATATATTAAATAAGGTAGTATAATGTGTTCTACTTTGTTATCCTTTCTCATTTTGGGTCTTTTTTGGTTTCATACAAATTTTTGAAAGAATTCAATTTCTGTGAAAAAGTCCATTGGAATTTTGATACAAGTTATATTAAATCTGTACATTGCTTTGGTTACTATGGACATTTTAACTAACAATCTTATCCTGTGTTCATGGACTGAAGAAATTATCTTCCCATTTATTTGTGTCTTCTCCAATTATTTTCTTCAATGTTTCATACTTTTCACTTCCCTGGTTAAACTTTTCCAAAGTGTTTTTTTCTTTTTGATGCTGTTGTAAATGGGGCTGTAGATTTTAATACAAGGACACACAAAAATAATTTTGGCAGGCATAGGCAAGGATGGAGGAGCTGAATTATTTCAGTGTCTCTGATTAGTGCTTTCTGTCTAGTCCAGTCAGGTAAGTAAAGGTTTCTAAGGGAAATTACATTTTAAGAAATCAAGGTGATGAAAATAACATTAGCATGGGACCATACCATCTAAGAAAAAGAATAAGAACTAAGATATATAATTCAACTATACTTATATCATATCCTTAGTAATAGAAATACCCAGGATATGCAATATAAAAATAATTCTTACCATTTCTTTAACACCTGAGTCAGGTACTATGCTCACTCCTTTACAAACATTTCTAATTCTAAAAATAATTATTTTGTAGATGGTTAAAGCTATTTTTAGAAGCAGAAGAAGAAAATAAGCTTATCAAAGTTTAATGACACATCTAAAGCCATATAGCTGGCAAGTGTCAGAACTGGGGATGGAATCCAAGGTTTTCTTGCACACCACACAGTATCTACTATATAGAAAACTAGCAGAACAAATTGTTCTTATTTTATACAAATTTCATTTGTAAAATCTTACATGTGACCTATCATTTTAATATGGCAATATCTAACATTCTTGGTATTAATAAATAATAAATTTTATTGTGGTCTTATCATGAGATCACAGATAACAATCTAACTATTCTTGTCCTCAATTCCAATGACTTAGAACCTGTTACTCAAGATAAGAAGCCCTCTGATTCACATATAAAACACAGTATTCTATTTAGTCACAAACACAAAGATCTGAAACATCGTTTTTGAAATTTAGCAAGCCAGAAAGGAATAGCATGAAAAATTCAATGTGCTGAGTGGGAAAAATCTGCAGCCAAGAATACTCTATCCAGCAAGTCTATCATTCCATAATATAATAAGAGAGTAGGAGTTTCCCAGACAAACAAAAACTGAAGGAGCTCATGGAAACTGAACCAGCCCTGTGATAAATATTAAAGGGGAATCTTTGAGTGAGAAGGAAGGGCCAAAAGCAACAAAGACCAGAAAGCAACAGAGGCAAGCTACAGGAAAAGCAACTTTACAGGACTACAATGGCACTAAATTCTTATCTTTCAATAATTACTCTGAATGTAAGTGGACTAAATGCTCATAACAAAAGAAATAGGTATCAGAATGGATTAAAAACAAAAACAACAACAAAACAAGACCATTGATATGCTACTTATAAGAAAGAGACTCATTTTAGACCCAAACACACCTCCAGATTGAAAGTGAGGGGATGGAAAAGCATTTATCATGCTAATGGACATCAAAAGAAAGCTGGAGTAGCCATCCTTTAGATGTTAAGCCAAAGACTGTAATAAGAGATGAAGAAGGACACCGTATCATAATAAAGGAGTCTATCCAACAAGATCTAACAACTATAAATATTTATGCACCCAACATGGGAGCACCCAAATATATAAAACAATAACAACCTAAAGGAACTCGCTGATGATAATACAATAATAGTACGGGACTTTGACACCCCACTCAGAGCAATGGACAGATCATCTAAGCAGAAGATCCACAAGGAAACAGTGGCTACGAATGACACACTAGAGAAGATGGACTTCACAGATATATTCAGGGCATTTCATCCTACAGCAGCAGAATACACATCTTTTTTGAGTGCACATGGAACATTCTCCAGAATAGGTCACATACTGGGTCACATATCTGTTTTCAACTGGTACAAAAAGATTGAGATGGTACCATGCACATTTTCAGACCACAACATTATGAAACTTGAAGTCAACCACAAGAGGAAATTCGGAAGGACCAAAAATACATGGAGGTTAAAGAACATGCTACTAGGGGCATCTGGGTGGCTCAGTAGTTGAATGTCTGCTTTTGGCTCAGGTCGTGATCCTGAGGTCCTGGGATTGAGTCTCACATCAGGCCTATCGCAAGGAACCTGCTTCTCCTTCCGCCTATGTCTCTGCCTCTCTCTGTGTCTCTCATGAATAAATAAATAAAATCTTTAAAAAAGAACATGGTACTAACTAAAGAATGAATGGTCAACCAGTAACTCAAATTAGAAATATAAAAATAATAATATGTGGAAACAAATGAAAATGAGAACACAATGGTCCAAAACCTTTGGGATACAGCAAAAGTGGTCCTGAGAGGGAAGTATATACCAATATAGGCCTACCTCAAGAAGGAAGAAGAATCTCAAAAAACCTAACCTTCACCTAAAGGCACTATAAAAAGAACAATAAACAAAGCATAGAGCCAGCAGAAAAGGGAAATAATAAAGATTAGAGCAGAAATAAATGATTTAGAAACTAAAAAAAAAAAAAACAATAGAGGAGATAAATGAAACCAAGAACTGGTTCTTTGTGTTTTTCTTTTTCCTTTTTTTTTCTATTTTTTGTACATTTTTTATTGGAGTTTGATTTGCCAACATATAGCATATCACCCAGTGCTCATCCCATCAAGTGCCCCCCTCAGTGCCCATCACCCAGTCACCCCATTCCCCCTCACCCGCTTCCCCTTCCACTACCCTTGTTTGTTTCCTAGAGTTAGGAGTCTCTCATGTTCTATCACCCTTTCCGATTTTTCCCACTCATTTTCTCTCCTTTCCCCTATAACCCCTTTCACTATTTTTTATTTCACTCATATGGGGAATATAAAGAACTGGTTCTTTGAAAAAAGTAATAAAATTGATAAACTCCTAGCCAGATATATCAAAAAGACACAAATAAATAAAATCACAAATGAGAGGAGAAATAACACCACAGAAATATGAACAATTATAAGACAATATTATGAAAACCTATTTGCCAACAAATTGGACATGGAATAAATGAATAAATTCCTAGAAACATATAAGCTACCAAAACTAAAACAGGAATAGAAAATTTAAACAGATCAATAACCAGCAATCAAAAATCTCCTAACTACAAGAGTCCAGGTACAGGTGGCTTCACAGAAAATTCTACCAAATATTTAAGGAAAAGTTAGTACCAATTCTTCTCAAACTATTCCAAACAATTGCAATGGAGGGAAAATGTACAAATTCATCCTACGAGGTCAGTATTACCTTGATTCCAAAACAGACAAAACACCTCCTCTAAAAAAAAGAACTATAGGCCAATATCTCTGATGAAATTGGATGCAAAAATCTCAACAAAATACTAGCAAATTGAATCCAACAGTACATTAAAAGAGTCATTCACCATGATCAAGTGGGATTCATTCTAGGGCTGCAGTGGTAGTTCAATATTCACAAATCAACCTGATACACCACAATAAAAGAAAAGTAAAAACCATATGATCCTCTCAATAAATGCATAAAAAGCATATGACAATGTACAACCTCCATTCATAATAAAAGCCCTCAACAAAGTAGGAATAGAGGAAACATACCTCAACATAATAAAGGCCATATACGAAAAAACCCACAGGTAATATCATCTTTAATAGGGAAAAGCAGAGCTTTTTCTATACAGTCAGGAACAAGACAGGGATATCTACTTTCACCACTTTTATTCAACACAGCAGTGGAAGGCCTAGCCATAGTAATCAGACAATAAAAACAAATAAAATTGGCAAGAAGTCAATCTATAACTATTTGCAGATGACGTGATACTCTATATAGAAAACCCAAAAGAAAAAAAAGAGAAAAAAAGAAAACCCAAAGAGTCCACAAAAACCTTGCTAGAAGTATTATATGAATTCAGTTAAGTCACAGGATACAAAATAAACATAAATCAGTTGCATTTCTGTACACCAATAATGAAGCAGCAGAAAGAGGAATCAAGGAATCAGTCCCATTTTCAATTGGACCAAAAGATACCTAGAAATTAAATTATTAAAAGAGGTAAAAAAAATCTATATTCTGAAAACTATAAAACCCTGATGAAAGAAATTGAAGATAACACAAAGAAATAGAAACACATTCCATGCTCATGGACTGGAAGAACACATATTGTTAAAATGTCTGTACTACCCAGGGCAATCTACACATTTCATTCAATCTCTATCAAAATACTTTTACAGAGCTAGAACAAACAATCCTAAAATTTGTATGGAACTACAAAAATACCCTAATAGACAAAGCAATATTGAAAAAGAAAAGCAAAGCTGGAGACTTCACAACTCCAGACTTCAAGTTATATTAGAAAGCTGTAGTGATCAAGACAGCATGGTACTGGCACAGAAACATAGACACATAGACACATAGGTCAGTAGAAGTGAATAGAGATCCCAGAAATGGACTGCCAACTCCATGTTCAACTAGTCTTCAACAAAGCAGGAAAGAATATCTAATGTCAAAAAGACAGTCTCTTCAGTGAATGGGGTTGGGAAAACTGGACAGCAATATACAGAAGAATGAAACTGGACCACTTTCTTACACCATACACAAAAATAAATTCAAAATGGATGGAAGACCAAAACGTGAGATGACAAAGGAAACCATCAAAATCTTAGAGGAGAACACAGGCAGTAACCTCTTTGACATTGGCCACAGCAACTTCTTACTAGACATGGTGCCAGAAGCAAGGGAAACAAAATGAACTATTGGGACTTCATCAAGATAAAAAGCTTCTACACAGAGAAGGAAATAGTCAACAAAACTAAAAGGCAGCATATGGAATGGGAGGAGATACTTGCAAACAACATATCTGATAAAAGGGTTAATATCCAAAACCTATGAAGAACTCATCAAACTCAATGCCTAAAAAACAAGTAATCCTGTTAAGAAAAGAGCAGAAGACATGAATAGACACTTTTCCCAAATAAGACATCCACATAGCTAACAGCCACATGAAAAGATGCTCAACATCACTTATCATCAAGGAAATGATAAAAATCAAAACCAGGATGAGATACCCCCTCACACCTGTCAGAATGGCTAAAATTAACAAAGGAAACAATAGGTGTTGGTGATGATGTGGAGAAAGTCCCCTTAAGTATCTCTTACATTGTTGGTTAGAATGCAAACTGGTGTAGCCACTCTGAAAACTAGTATGGAAATTCCTCAGAAGTTAGAAATAGAACTACCCTACCACTCAGGAATTGCATGACTAGATATTTACCTAAAGGATACTAAAATACTAATTTGAAAGTTTACATGCACCTCAATGTTTGTAATTAATTAATATTAGCCAAACTATGGAGAGATCCCAAATGCCCATAGGCCGATGAATGAATAAAGATGTGGTGTGTGTATAGATATAGATTTAACATACGCATACCTATACATACAGTTGAATATTATTCAGCCATCAGAAAGAATGAAAACTTGTTATTTTCAATAATGTGGATGGAGCTAGGGTGTATTATGCTAAGTGAAATAATTCAGTCACAGAAAGACAAATACCATATTATTTCATTCATATGTAGAATTTAAGAAACAAAAAAAAATGACATTGAGGGGAAAAAGAAAAACGGAGCAGACCAGAAAACGCTCTCTTATAAAGAACAAACTGAGAGGTACCAGAGGGGAGGTGAGCAGGGGAATGGCTTAAATGTGTGATGGGTATTAAGGAGGGCACTTGTTTTGATGGGCACTAGGTGTTGTATGTAAGTGATGAATCACTAAATTCTACACCTGAAATTAATATTAAACTGGATGTTAACTGGAATTTAAAAATTTTGAGAAAGAAAGTGTGAAAATTAAAATGCATTGGAAAATATAAGACAGTGAAACAAAAAACCTATACATTTCAACACCAGAAAAATAATTTAAAAGATAAAGGATCTAGATAGACATTTGTACAAAGAAGACATGCACATGGCCAAGAGACACATGAAAAGATGCTCAACATCATGAATCAGCATGGAAATACAAATCAAAAGCACAATGAGATATCACCTCACACCTATTAGAATGGCTAGTATCAAAAAGACAAGAAATAACAAGGGTGGGTGAGGATGTGGAGAAAAAGAAACCCTCATGCTCTGTAGGTGAGAATTTAAGTTGGTGCAACTGCTGTGAGAAACAGTATGAAGATTTGTCGAAAAATTAAAAACAGAAATACCATATGACCCAGTAATTCCACTGCTGGTTATTTAACCAAATAAAAAGAAATTTTGAAAAGATAATATACATTCCCTTATTGCAACTTTACAGTAGCCAATATATAAAAGTAACCTATGTGTCTAACGATAGGTGAATGGATAAAGAAGCAGCTCTATATATACACAATGGAATATTTCTCGAGCATAAAAATAAGATCTTGGGCAGCCCTGGTGGTGCAGTGGTTTAGCGCAGCCTGCAGCCGGGGGTGTGATCCTGGAGACCCGGAATCGAGTCCCACGTCAGGCTCCCTGCATGGAGCCTGCTTCTCCCTCTGCCTGTGTCTCTGCTCCCCCCCCCCTCAATAAACAAATAAATCTTAAAAATAAGATCTTGATTACAACCACATGGATGGACCTAGAGAGTACTATGCTAAGTGAAATAATTCTGAGAAAGACAAATACCAAATGAATTCAATTATATGCGGAATGTAAAAAAACGAAATGTAAATGAATGTAAAAAACAAAACTAACAGAAAACAGATTCACAAAGAACAAACTGGTAGTTGCTGGAGAAGGGGTGTGGGGGAGTGAGTAAAATAGGTGAAGATGATTCAGAGTACATACTTTGAGTTGCAAGATAAGTAAGTTACAGAGATGAAAAGTACAAAATAGGGAATATACACAATAAGATTATAATAGCATTGTATTGCAACAGATGATACTATACTTATGGTGAGCAATGAGTATAGAATTGTTGAATCACTGTTGCATAACTGAAACCAATATATGAAGGTTGGGGTGCCTGATATGGGATATGATACCCTTGCTCCTCAGAGAAAAGCTCTGATTTGTGAGATTCCTCCTGAGTGTGTGCACTGGGCTGGGGGTATGGTTTATGATAAGACCATTTCTCTGCCTCTCCTACCTGTGTCTTGAATGACCCTTTTATCATTTGTTATGCAGTAGCTGTTCAGGGAGTTTTCAGGTCTTTTTCAAAGGGAATTTTCCATATGTCGGTATAGATTCAGTGTGTCCAATGGAAATAAATTCAGGATCTTCCTGTGATCCCATTTTGCTGTTTTTTTTTCATCTAAATGAGATGATGGATGCTAACTAACTAAACTAACTGTGGTAATTGTTTTACAATGTATTGAAATCAGATCACCTTGCTGTACACATTAAATTTATTTTTATTTTTTTGTATATTTTTTATTGGAGTTCAATTTGCCAACATATAGCATAACACCCAGTGCTCATCCCATCAAGTGCCCCCCTCAGTGCCCATCACCCAGTCACCTCAACCCCCCACTCACCTCCCTTTCCACTACCCCTTGTTTGTTTCCCAGAGTTAGGAGTCACTCATGCTCTGTCACCCTCACTGATATTTCCCACTCATTTTCTCTCCTTTCCCCTTTATTCCCTTTCACTATTTTTACATTAAATTTATACAGTAATGTATTTCAATTATTTCTCAATAAAACTGGAAAAAACTTTACAGTAAAATTAAAAATTGTGACTTCAGGTTCTTTGACCTCTTCCAAAGTGATTTTTCAAACGTTTCTTTGAGAAGATATTAAAATTCCTTTGCATTCAAGTGTTATTTAAAAGCAGTCTAAAATACACTCAGAAAAAGATTTCTAATTTCTTAGAATTAATATTTATCTTATAATTCTAAAGTGTGTGATAATGGTTCTACAAACTTGTCTGCTACCTGCTTCATTTCATTGTATATTCATCCCTGTCCACACAAATAACAAAAGCAGTTAGAAACTGATGGGAGAATCTGAACTTAAAATCTCAGTAGCAGTAAAGGAACAAGAGAAAAAAAATTAATCTTTTAAATCAACTATAAACTGAAAGACCTCTACCTTTGAATTTCTAAAAGAAACATGTAAATAATGAACATTTATTCAGTTGTTAATTAATCAGTGTAAAGTAAATACACAGATTTTGGGTTGCAAAAGCTATTAGTTCTAGGATAATTCAAGTATTAAATTGCTAGAATATAAAGTTAGTGGTCAGAAAAATTCTGAGACAACAAAATGGGAACAGTGAAATGGAGAAAAGTTTCTAAAAGCCCCTCATTTTTATCAAGATGAAAAGCATGAAGCAATGAGTGTCATTTTTACAGAGTTTACTGAAAATGTTCACATTTTTGCCAGGTCCTAAATTGTGATATTTGCTATTCTCACTTTCTGGATAAAATAATACAGCACATAGAAATTGAGTATGACATATGGACAAAACGAGATCATTCATCTCACACAGTAATTATCCCTAAAGCAAGAGCTCCACTAGGGTATTCCCTTTGCAGCAGAAGGGTCATTTTATCTTAAGGTCATGCCTACCTAAATTTTCCCATTCCCTGATGTTAACATCAATAACCCATGCTGGGATTAATACACCGTACCTTCCTAAAATAACCTTCTATTACAAGGTTGGATAGTTCTCAAAACTGCCTTCAATATCAATCTTATGTAATGATGAAAACACAAGGTTAGAAAGTTTAGATTTAATATGAATCTCTGAGATTCTTCTTCATAATATCATGGGATGATAATGATTCAAAATAATGGGAGAATCTATGGCTTGCTATTGATTTCTTCAAACTACAGATAAAATATAAAACTCACAAATTAGGCAAACTCTTCATGGACAAATAGCTTAGCACTCAGCTTAATTACTGTACTGGTGGTGTAAGAAATACTGTATCTTGTCCCAGATACAGTATTGCTTCCAAGTTTTGTTTGACAATGTTGTAAAAAGGGTTTACACTTCATCTTATCTGTATAGATTTTTATCCCTGTTTGGAGAGAGATACTACCAGTTATTCCTCATATATACAAGTATATGTTATATAAAACGTGGTAGGATAGCAATATAGTATAAAGAGAATCACATTTGAGGAAACACATTTGGGTTCAAATCCTGGTAAGCCTTTAGAAAAGGTAATTATTCAAGTAATTATAACCTATTTGTAAACTGTTATAAAGATAAGTCTGTCACAGTATTGATGTGAGGACACTGAGATTACCTACGTAAATCACCAAGGAGGTAATTGGTGTTCAAATACCTTGTTCTTTTTCAGTCTCATCAGTAACACCTTGTGGATTGTTTGAAAGAGTAACTGTGTGTATGGTTATTTAAAAGCCACAACAATTTAGAATTTAAGACTATTTTTTGAAATGCAAGGACAGTCTAAAAACTGAAGTGAAATGTGTTTAGGGCTCTTTCATATAATGTCAGTTCAAGTAAGAGAAAAAGAGCATCATCTTCAAATGATGTTTATATAGAAAAATATTTATTATATGCTATCTGATTATGAAAAAAGCAGGAATATATAAACACACTGCTTTATGTATCATAATCTATATAATACACATATGACGTTCCATATAATATATATTACTCTATACTATATGCTAAATATATATAATATTCAAGAATATATATTACTAACTGTAATATATAATTTGTTTACATAATTTGTATTATCACAAGTTAATGTCATATGCTGTGCCTTATATTACACATTTATATTACATGTTTATATATATATATATACATATAAGTCTTTATGTAAAATAACCACTTATTGCAGTTATTGCTCTTATTTTCCTGAAGAAGGAATTTTTTTTAAGATTTATTTATTTATTCATTCAGAGAGAGCGAGAGAGAGGCAGAGACACAGGCAGAGGGAGAAGCAGGCTCCATGCAGGAAGCCCGATGTGGGACTCGATTCCAGGGTCTCCAGGATCACAACCCGGGCTGCAGGCGGCGCTAAACCGCTGTGCCACCAGGGCTACCCAAGAAGGATCTTTTACTGAGAAAGCATATTAATAGATTTTCAAAGATTTTTGTTATGTTAGTAGCTGCCATGTGTTAGGAAAAATAGGTTGAAGATTTCTTAGAGTTAAGAGACTATCAGAATAGAATTGTAAAAATTAAAATATAGCTCAGTGATATATACTAATAGAAAAATGTTTTTATCATTTGAAAACAATAGTTGTACTTTATATGGTCCTACTTTATAGCTCTCATTCATTAAAATTTTTGCCTCTGATTCCAAATTTTGTATATGATTTTAAACAGGAGTGATAGAATCTGCCTGTTGACCACAAAAATTCTCCCTAGTTGTTTTGAAGATTTCTCCCATTTGTGTTTCAGAAGTAATAATTCTGTGAGCATCCTGTTTGAATCATTTTAATATTACCAAGTACTCTCTGTGATTACAGAACATCTAGATAAATTTAGTTTTATGAACACAGACTTTGTGTTCCTAAAACAGTATGTAGTGATAAAGTACTCATATTTTTGCTTTATTCTTCATTTACTGTGCCATTAAATCACACTGTTTGATATTGTGTACAAATTTTATTTTATTATAACTTCAAATACTATAAAAAAAACTTTCTCTTGCTTCTTTAACATTGTACTTGGGGGCTTTCAGAATGGCTCTCTAGAACGGGTCAAATATTAGCTTTCCATACAAAAAGAAGACACTAATATACATCAAGAATAATAAATATAATAAAAACAAATGAAAAGCCAAATAGTTTTTCCAAACTGCTGTAATTATCAGCTCATAAAATTTCTCCCATGTATCTCTGTAAACACAAGGTACAAAGGAGAAAGCCAAATGTGGTGGTAGAAGCACAGGCTGAAGAGTCAAATAGACAAATGTTACAGTCTCGTTCTGGCACTTAGGAGATATGTGACTCTGAGCAAATTACATTACCTCTCTCAGCCTCAGGGTATATCAGTTTGTTTCTATGGTCTTCTGTTTTTCTGCAAAAGTGAGATAGAACCCACCTGAAATATTTTGATATATATTAATGTATTTAATATATATTTATTATGTCCAAAATATATAGCATAGATCCAGGCCTATACTCTTAACTCCTAATTACTATATCCTCATCTTACTTTGCAATAGCCTCCCATCAGGTCTACTTGCCTTTAGTCCTGAATAATCTATTTTTTGCTAAGACTCCTTACTGTATGGGGGATTCTTAATAAACTTGTACCAACCAGCCACAGCCTTTCTAACTTTATCTTTAAATATCTTTCCTCAAAAAAAAAAAAAAATATCTTTCCTCTCACAATAAACTTTACAATGAAGTACACCGGCCTCCTCACTTTTCTTTCATTCAAGTAGGCACTCATGCCCCATGCAATTCAGATAGAAATATTTAGAAATTCCCCAGAAGGAACTTAATGAAAATAAACTCTATGTACTTGTACTATGCTGGACAATGAGAAATGATGAAGATATACCAGAAACAAATCCTGTTTTCAGGGACAGGCAACTTTCTGGTTATTGAAGATAGATTTTTTTAAACTTAATTTTAACTTGGATTATCTAGGAGTAAAAACCATGGATAGTTGAATATTTTCCAAATGTTGATATTATTCTAATTATCCAGGCCTCAGTCTTATTCGCCTTAGTAATATTAAAACAAGAATGAAGGGTTAAACTTGATTGTCCCTTTACTCTTTAAGCTAAAAAGCACACAGAGTTTTAATATTTAATTCACAGCCACAATGCGTGTAAAGCAGTAGCAATGACAAGCTTTCAGTGCATGGTATAGTAAACATAAGCATGAAGCTGTATGGGTTCATAAAGACACTGGTAAGTGAGATTAAGTTTGCTCTTTATTAAGTAATTTGCTCTATGTAGTCTAAAACAACAGAAACAGAAAGAGAAAAATTAAAAATTCACAGTTAATGTTCCCAGCCCTGAGATACACATACAATGAGAACACTACAAAGAGAGATATTGTTTGAAATCATGTACTGTTTTTAAATGTATCTCCAAAAATTCCCATGTGTGTGACAACATTTGTGTGCTATCCACAGCAGAGAAAAGGAAGGCAGAGTGCAGAAGAAGCTTATATGTGTGTATTTTGCATGTGGACAATAAATTGAAAGGCCAGACTCATCCATTAGAATATAGATAAATTACATATAAAGGTTGGAAACTGAATTCTTAACTCTTGCCAGAAATATTGTAAAATGTATCCAGATTGCTCTAAATCAGTTAGAAGATTTGTTGGAAATACTATATCGTCTTTCCATATGCTGAAGGTTAGCAGCTTAACAGAAAAAAAAAAAAGACACAGCATAGAAATTTGGGTTAAAAGTGGCTATTCGGCTGGGGTATGTTTTCTGCCTATTTTCTTGTCTTCCAGTGCTCTGAAATCAGTTGAAAGACTGATGTGCCTTCTCTGCTAATGGAATTCTTTTCTATTCTTTATTTGCTCCTGGACCATGTAAAACCATTTTATAGTTCCTTGGACATTCCCAAGCGCAGCTTTAGCTTTTACCACCTGTGGTCTCTAAAATCCTCTTAACTAGACAGGTAGCCTAAAGTGTACAAGAGAATCAGGCCTCTGTTGCAAGGAAGTTTTCAGTCTCCGAAGACTGCCAAGGTAAACCTGACAAAAGGATTAGAAGTCAGAAGAGTAATAGAGAGCTAACCTAGACTAACTACCCAACAAAACCAGCAGCTCTATTTACAGATTTCAGGAAGATGATGAACCCACCAGTTATGGCACTTTTACAGAGAGGACAAGTTCAGTTCTTCATTTCATTGTTACATATCTTCAGTTACTAGAAGAGGCTAGCTTATGCTGAGCAGTAATTATCCTTCCAGTAACTTCTACTATTTGGTAGTGTCTTGTACATCAAAGGATTATTTTCTTCCTCTATATTATATTCTCAAGTACATACATTTATACAAACAATAGCATGTGCACTAACATCCCAAATGTGGTGTCAAGGAGTAATTTGGAGTCATATTTTCACTTTAAAGGAAATATTTTTACATCAGATAGAAATTCAGCCTCTTAAAGAGAGTATTCTGAACATAATTTATATTTTGCTCAATGGTTGTGGGTCATCACCATTATTAAAAGAAATTATTGTATTGTGTTTCATATGTTGATGCCTTCAGAGTTTATGCAAGTTGGTAGAAAAGTGTGTCTCTGTACTGCATGGTCTTAGGATCTTTACCTTTGGGGCTTTGTGTATTTTTTCTGTAGGTTTTCTCTTTTGTTTCCTAGTATCAGATTGTGTGATCTCAATCCTGCCACTGTGCTTCCCTGTACTTCTAATCTTATGTGACTTCGGAAATTAGACAGCCACACTCATTGCAAAGGCATCTAAAAGTGCCTGAGTGAGACTTTCTTATAAATAAAATATATAAACTTAAATGCATGCTCCAATGGACAGAATCTCATCCCTTCTCCATGGTATCCAAGCCTTTGTGTATTCGCGTCTTCTTGAGTGTGAGTACAACCTCTGACTTGCTTTGAAACAATAGAATATAGAAAGTAGAGAGGATGCCCCTCCCTTGATTAGGTTACATTAATGGCACTGTAAAGGGATTTCATAGATACAATTAAGGATGATAAACTGATTTTGAGGTATCAAAAAGATTATCCTGGATGGGCCTGACTTAATCAGGTGAAATCCCTTATAAGAGGAACTAGACCCTCCCTAAAGTTAGAGACTTTTCAGTTCTGGCTTTGAAGATGCACACTGTCATGCTATGAGGGGGCCTGTGGTGAGAACCATGTGGCAAGAAACTGCAGGTAGCCTCTAGGATGGGAAGGAAGCTGACAGCCATCAAAACTGCTGAGGCTGTCAATCTTACAACTGTGAAAAAAAATGAATTTTTCCAACAACTTGAAGGAGCTTAGGACCTTCCCTCAATCAATCTAGTGATAATCCTGGGATGCCTGGGTGGCTCAGCAGTTGGGTGGCTGCCTTCAGCTCAGGTTGTGATCCCGGGATCTGGGATCGAGTCCTGCATCGGGCTCCTGCGAAAAGCCTGCTTCTCCCTCTGCCTATGTCTCTGCCTCTCTCTCTCTCTCTCTCCCTCTCTCTCTCTCTCTCTGTGCCTCTCATGAATAAATAAATCCTAAAAAAAAAACCTTGTGATAATCCAAAGTCTGACCAACACCTTGAGTGCAGCCTGGTGAGACTCTGAGCAGAGGACACAGCTAAACTTTACCCTGAGTCCTGCCCCACCAGAACTGTAAGATAATAAATGGGTATTGTTTTCAATTGCTGCATTTGTGGTAATGCATTCAGCATAGGTAACTAATACATATGTGCTACATGCCATTCACTTTGTGTGTACAGAGAAACTTTGGGCTCTTTCTTGTCTTTTCCTGGTTTCCAATTGGTTAACCTCATCTTCACTCATTAAAGTATTAACCAAAATATTGAATACACACATGCATGTTGTACATTTGAATATATGCATATTAAGTACCCTTTCCAACTAGTATATATGCCATAAAAACATAAGATTATTCTGAATGTGCCTTAATTGCTTAAGGGAATGTATATTGATGGAGTGAAAGCAAAGAGGCTCTTTCAGCATAGGTGTAGGGCACCTTTTACAAAGGTACTAAATAAGATGATATAACATAAATACTGAAAGAGCTGAATACTATTCAAAATATTCTAAATAGGGAAGCCCGGTAGCACAGTGGTTTGGCGCCGCCTTCAGCCCAGGGTGTGATCCTGGAGACCCAGGATTCGGTCCTGCATCAGGCTCCCTGCAAGGAGCCTGCTTCTCCCTCTGCCTGTGTCTCTGCCCCTCTCTCTATCTCTCTCTCTCTGGTCTCTCATGAATAAATGAATAAAATCTTTAAAAAAAAAAAAAACCCAAAATATTCTTTTTTTTTTAACCCAAAATATTCTAAATAATAATATTTAGAATTTAGGATATTATGTCACAAATTTAACTGTCTACCAGGCCTGACATTTCACTTAAATGAGTGAATCTGGCCACAGAATAAAGAATAAGGAGTGGTGGAGACTGTGGTGAAAATGTCACTGCCCAAAGAGGCAGCTGTTATTCTGCCCTTACCAGATAATTTTCATGTGAGTATGTGAACACAATTTTTCCAGATATGCTATTTTTCAAAAAGAAGGTAAAAATGTAGATGCTCACGTGGTATCTCCATCAAAATGAAAATTTTAAAAAATAAACAACTGTACTGGCCAAATAAGACAGTAATATAGGCCATATCTGGCTATCAATTTGTGTCTTGAATTAAAACTAATGACTTATATGTAAGAGTCTTCAAGCATATATATTTAGTTTTCTTAATCAGCACTAATGAACAGGTCAGTGAACTAGAGAAAGTCTACACAGGCTTTTACTAATATCCTAATGAAAGATACAGTATTCTTTGTTATTCTTTGTTATTCTCATTTGTGTTTTATTTCCATTGCAACGCATGAGTAAACAAAATCTGTATCTGACAAAAGTTTGTCCATTCTCAACTTAGTATTTTTGTGACTTAGTAAATGAGGGGAACTGAGAGGGAATTAGGAGCAAAGAAAAGAAAGGTAAGGTACCTTAATATTCCTCATTCAGCCCCAGAAGTTCATGGTCCACACCTGACTCTCCTTTTCCAATAGATTTTTACACTAAATAGAACTCCAAATTAATGGATTTCAGACAGCAGTTTATAAGGGAGGATAACCCATGTTTCTTGAAGTCATATTTGCCCAGGGCCTAATGGTATCAGAGTAACAATAACTACTCCTATTTCTATAACCCTTACCACAAACTGATATGATAGCCATCCAGTCTACTACAAATTCCACCATCTTGCCCTACTCCAAGTTATATATGGGAACTCCATATAACTGTCCTTTGAGACATCATGCAAATGCCCTTTCAGCAACCACAGAGTATCTTCCAAGTCCTTCCTCTCTTGTTTCAGTGGCATTTCACCCTAGGCCCAAGAACCCTACTTTGTTATTTGAACACACATAAGCATAGTTACTACAGGTAGTGCTGGTGCTGATAGAAATCAACACGATCTAGAATTGGCACTGTGTCAATTACACAATTACCTTGAGGCCCTCCCTGACAGTGTTCCCTGAGGTGTGCTTAGCATTATGCAAGCACCTCATGCAAACCTCAGATAGTGCTTACCATTTCTCTTGCCATAGACCCCAGCTTCTGATCCATTTGAAGTTTGAGTAAAGCCTCCTCCACATCATTAGCATAACCTGTGACCTTCTTAGAAATTCAGAATTTCCGGCCAAATTCTGAATATACAGGCTGAGAACCCAAATTTTAGCAGGTGATGTGTATGTATCTTAAAGTCTTGGCTAAAGGACCAATACCTGAGACAGATATACTAGCCATCTTCTAAATCTGTCATAAATATGTAAACTCCGCCTGCAACCTATATTCCCTGTACCCCTTTTGATCACCCTTCTATCTTTTAGAATTTACCAAAAAACCCTATTGAAACAAAACTTATTTCTTTTTTCACTATACAAGGTTATACCCGAAGATTTTTTTTTTTACTAGAAACTGCCCTTTGTATCTAATATAAAATTGGACACATTACCTCCCATTATAATTACAAAACCACTTTTTATCACTTTTTAAATCCCCATTAAGATTTAAACACGCATACCTTTTAATCCAACAGTTACATTTCAAGGAATTTATCCTGAAGATATACTCACACAGGTGCAAAAGGATATATGTTCTAGGATGATCACTGTAACACACCAATTATAATACTGATATCTAAATATATAAATGCCCAGCCATCAGGAACTGGGTAAAATAATTACATGTCCATATAATCTGTGCCTTTATAAAGTATAAAGAAAATCTGCATATAGCTGATCAGAAAGGTATCTAATAAGTAATAAGGATGCCAACCAAGTCATGAAATTTTATTTTGCATGCTGTCATTTGAATATTACAAATCCATATATCTACATATACCTATATGCTTGTTTGTGTGAGTATGTATATAGAACCTATATAGTTGTCATTGTACGTTGGCTTACCTGACCTCATTTTCAACTCTCTTCTGTCCTACCTGCCTTTTCTGCAGGGGCTGTAAAAGATAAAACCAATTTCTCAGATTTCTTTGCAGTTGAGGTTAAGCATGTCAAACTATTATGGATAATGATCTATAATAAGAAGTCACCCATTGGTGCCTCTTCCTCTTTTTTTACTCTGCTTAGAATACCACAAAGGCTGGAGGTGCAGCAGTCATTTAGTGACCATAAGACAGCAAGTGTCAGGACCAGAACCAATACCATAGAGAAGAAAAATATGAGTCTTTTGTGGCAACTTAAGACAACAATACTGGCACTGGTTTTTTTTGTTTTTGTTTTTGTTTTTTGTGTTTTGTATTTTGTTTTTGTTGTTGTTGTTGTTGTTTTTGCTATGAAAAATAATTAATAATTAAATCCCTGGATATTTAAGTCACTGTATAGGGGTTTTATGGTGATGGTGATAGTGGTGGTAATTAGGCATCACTAACAAATTCAAGTGTTAATTCTGGAAAGTGGGCAGAGGCGTTATTTTTACTTTTCAAAAATTTTGCTCTTGTGATGTTTGAATTCTATAGTCAAGTAAGTGACCCACAAACAAACATAAACTCATTTTAAAATGCAAATAAAATCACTGAGTTTTGGGGTGCCTGGGAGATTCAGTAGGTTGAACATCTGCCTTTGAGTCAGGTAATGATCCCTACGTCAGGCTCCCTGCTGAACAGGGAGCCTTCTCCTCCTTGTTTGTTCTCTCTCTCGCTATCTCTGTCACTGTCTGTCTCTCAAATATATAAATAAAATCTGTTTTAAAAATCACTGAGTTTTATGCATAGATGTTTCAAACACTGGCTTAAAAGAGAACTATTTTTTTCACAAGATTGTTTCTGATATTTATATTGGATGGATAATAACAATTTAATATGTCATCCCATAACAGAATGGTTGCTTAAAAGGACAAATATAATTACATTAGTGATCATACAACTTATTTGACAAATCGTTACTCTTCTCAGGCAGAGGAGGTAATTTCTCCTCTCTTGTTTTAAAGGAAATTAGTTAACTATCTCTGTTTATGGAAAAATAATAGTGATAGGGCTGACTAATAATGCCCTTCATGTTTTCTTTCTTCTTGCTTTTTGATGTTTAGAGAAAAAAGAAGACAGAACTCAGAAGAAATGAGAAATATTTAGGGGATTGTTCTTTATGAAGCAGTTTTTTTAAAGCAGTGGTCACAGGATGTGTTCTTGTGTAGGAAAGGACTAATTCAGTAGATGTGGATTGCTCAAACTCTGCACAATTTCAAAAAAGGCCTGTTTTTAGGACTGGCCCATGGCTGGCTCCTGAGAGCTGAACTCTGAGCTCTTAGAATGTTCTCTTTGTACTATTTTGACCTAGTAGTTTATGCAAACAATGTGATTTATGGAAACACTTTTCTTTTTTTTTGCTCTGGCAATGTGGTCTAAATAGCTAAGGTCAGTTATGCAGATACTGCACACCTACTTGGCTGACCCCTGATAAAAACCCTAGACATCAAGGCTTTGATGACCTTATCTGATTGGCAACACTTTGCATATGTTGTCACACATTGTTGTTGGGAGAATTAAGAATATTCCATGCCAGGGGACACCTGTGTGGCTCAGTGGTTGAGCATCTGCCTTCAGCTCAGGTCGTGATCCCAGAGTCCTGGAATGGAGTCCTACATGGGCTTCCTGTGGGGAGCCTATGTCTATGCCTCTCTCTGTGTGTCTCTCATGAATAAATAAATCTTAAAAAAGAAAAAGAATATCCCATGCCAGGGAGCAAAGTAGGGAGGGATTTGGAAGCCTGCTCCAGTTTTCTGCTGGACTTCACCTCTTGAGTCTTTTCCCTTTGCTGATTATCATCTATATTACTTTTGCTCTAATAAATCATAACAGTGAATATAACAGCTTCTGAATCCTGTCAGTCCTTCTAGTGAATCATTGAGCATCAGAGTAGTCTTGGAAACCCCTGACACAATTCCCTAAATAGCCAGAGCTTTAAATAATTACAAAGTTGCTTGATGCTAAATCATTATGAAGTCATAAATTACCCCTCAAAATATTTTATTCTAGAAATTGGATGAAAATATAAAGGCATATTTTATAAAAACATATAAATGTGTGATAGAAACAGGACTCAACAATTAATGATCACTGAGAATTTTATCAATTATGTTTTCTAAAACTTTGGTTTAATTCTTTTAATAAAACATTTAATTTGGCATTAAAGAAAATAATTGCGTGGAAAATACATTACTCCTTTAGTGATGTCAAGAAGTAAAAGAGAGTCTCTAGCCAAGGTAGTTAAGACAATGAAATTTTTCAGACATACAGATAAGCCAACAGGTACGTTAAAAGATGTTCAGCACCACTAATCGTCAGGTAAATGCAAATCAAAACCACAGTGAGCTATCACCTCATAACCTGTCAGAAAGGCTATTCTCAAAAAGACAAGAAATATCAAGAGTTGCCAAGGATGTGGAGAAAAGGAAATCCTTGTACACTATTAGTTGGAATGTAAATTGATATAGCCACTATGGAAAACAGAAAGAACGCCCCTTAAAAGGTTAAAAACAACTATCACATGATCCAGCATTTATCCAACAGAAAATGAAAACACTAACTCAAAAGATATCTGTACCCCCAACTTCATTGCAGCATTATTTACAATAGCCAGGATATAGAAGCTACCTAAGGGTTCGTCAGTGGATGAATGGATAAAGAAAATGTGGCATTATAAACACAATGGAATATCATTTAGCCATAGAAAATAATGAAATTTTGCCATTTGTGACAACATGGACAGACCTTGAGGACATTAGGCTAAGTGAAATAAGTCAAAGAAAGACAAATAGCATGTGATCTCACATGTGGAATCCAAAAGAAGAAACAAGCTCACAGCTACAAAGAACAGATTAGTAGTTGCCAGAGGGGGTAGTTGGAGGGGAGTGAAATGAGTGAAGGGAGTCAAAAGGTACAAACTTCCAGTTATAAAATAAATAAGCCATGGGAATGTAATGTACAGCATGTGGACAGTAGTTAACACTGCACTACATATTTGAAAGTTACTAAGAACACAGATCTAAAAGTCCTCAACAGAAAAAAATATATGTATGGTGATGGATATTAACTAGACTTACCATGATGATCATTTCATAATATCATGACACTGTATAATTGAAACAAATATAATGTTTTTACTCAATAAAAAAAGGACAATGGGACAAATGTAGGAAACATTTTGAAGAGGTAAAACTTTGTGCTTGAATCAAGAATAGCTTAATAGGTAGTCTGAAAATATTAAAAGGTTTAAATCTTTTAATTTTCTAATTTTTTATGATGCTGACAATCACTCTGCTTTCTATTCATGAACTGACACATTTTTAATATATATTTAGTAAGAAAAATCTGCATAAACATAATCTTAAAATATGGAGAGTGTGAATATTAAGAATATCTTCCCCTTAAACTTAATAAAATTGTTTACTTGTTATTTTGTTTGTGATTTATTTCTATTTCTATTTGGCCTTGTTCCAAATTCTATTTTTCTCTGAATGTGGGGAAACTGAGACATATGATCCTTTAATGAGAAACATTAAAATACCTGGAGAGAACATTACAATATTGGTTATAAACTATAGAAGTAAATAATTTTCCAGCATGTTCTCAAAGGCTGACATAAAACTGGCAGAAGCCTAGAAAGAATTATCTCAAGAATCAAAATGTAAAGAGTCAAAGTATATGTGGATATTCCTCAGTTCATTTAGTCGACTGTTATTTCTTCTGTTCCAACTGTGGGCCCAACCTTTCTCTAGAATGAGATACCATTAAAAGGTTTTTTTCATCATGGAATTTACATTATTTAGGGTTAAACAGGCAATGAATAACTCCACAAGTAGAACATTCTATGCGTGAGATGTTACAAAATGCTATCTAGAAAAATAAAGCAAGAAAGAGACTTATGGACATGGTGATATGTTTTGCAAATTTAAATAACATCAAAATAGACTTGCTATGCATATAGATCTTAAAAGTCCTCATCATAAGAAAAAAAATCCATATGTATGGTGACAGATGTTAACTAGACTTACTTTGATGATTTCACATATATGCAAATACTGAATCATTACATTGTACAACTGAAGCAGTTGTATGCTATACTTATATGTCAATTATTCCTCAATAAAGACAATGAGACAAGTGTATATAAATACATATAAATACATGGACACATGCTTGAAAAGGTTATCAAAAAATACAATGTCAGTTTAAAAAACATTTGAGGGATGCCTGGGTGGCTCAGCGGTTGAGTATCCGCCTTTGGCTTGGGGTGTGATCCCGGAGTCCCTGGATGGAGTCCCACATCAGGCTCCCTGGGAGGAGCCTGCTTCTCCTTCTGCCTAGTCTCTGCCTCTCTTTGTGTGTCTCTCACGAATAAATAAAATCTTTAAAAATAATATAAAACACACTTAAAATGACAACATACAGTAAGTACTTATCATGAGTCAGATCAAGTTTGGTATATGATTCACCAGTCAAATCATATTAGAATATGAGAATAAAGTTAAAGACACATTTGTTGGAATGGAGATAGAGAAGTACTGTTTGTTGGATAAGTCCACTGTTTATGTGGAAACAGCATAAAAACATCTCTTGTAAATCAAAGCAATGTCAACACACATCCTTAAATAACAACTACATTCATAACAACTGAATAATTTGAAAAACAAAGTCATTTGATTCAAATCAAATTCCTAAATGGACCTACCTAAATTGTTATTAAATTGAAAAACAAGAAGTACATGTCTGTTAGACTGCCTTCTCAATTGGTGTGGAATGCTCCGTCTTCCATCTCCCCGTATCTCTCTTTTTTTTTTTTAAGATTTTTAAATTTATTCATGAGAGGCATAGAGAGAGAGAGAGAGAGGAACTCAGGGAGAAGGAGAAGCAGGCTCCCTGTGGGGAGTCCAATGCGGGACTTGATCCCAGATCCCTGGGATCACAACCTGAGCCAAAGGCGGTGTTCAACCACTGAACTACCCAGGTACCCCATCTCCCAGTATCTCTACCCTTGTATAACTCCTTCCTTTTGTGTGTGGGCTGAACAAAGTGATTCCCTTTTAACAAATAGGATAGCAAAGGAGATGGCATGTCACTTCTGAGATTAGGTCACAAGACTGACTTATGTCTTAGGGGCACTCTCTTAGTCTCACTAGCTCACTTTGATAAAGCAGGCTACAGTGTTATGAATTACCCTATGCAAAGGCTTATGTGGCAAGGAACTGAGGGCAACTTCCATTCAAACTTCAGAAAGAAATCAAGGCCCTCAGCTCAACAGCTTTCAAGGCATTCAGTTCTGCCAACAACACTGAGTCAGGCTAGAAGTGGATAATTAATGCTCTAGTTTTACCCTGGGATGACTAAGGCCCCAGGTGACAACTTGATCACAGCCCTGAGAGCCTGAGCTGGAGAATTCAACTAAACCATGCTCGGATTCCTGATACATAGAAAAAAGATGTTATTCTTAGGTCACTATGTTTTGGGGGATCATTTGTAGGCAGCAATAAATTAGACATCACTATTCTCTAAGATTTCTAAGGCAATATCTATTTTCTTACACCTGGAAATTTAATATAGTATTTTTGTTATCTATTAAAGTGATTCAAAACATCACTTGTTAAAAGCCAGTTAAACCTAGTTTAGATTTTGTTTATGTGAATCAGTAAATTAGAGCCTGTAGCTCCCACTAAATGATCCAATCAAGACTGGAATATTAACAGCTACAAAGTTTAAAATATTTAATTTTTAAAAGATTTTTGTTATCATTTTTTATTAAATACTTACTACAAATTCAGTAATGAAGGGGAGATAGCATAGGAAGAGAGATGAATTGGTATAAGAATGTCACTAAAATAATAGTACCTAATAATTTTATAAAGTCTAAAATAATAGTACCTAATTTATAATTATAAATTAACACATCCTATAATTATAATTCTGTAACAAATAATATGTTCCTTAAAATCTACAGGAAAATTGTTATCTTGAGGTGAATGCACTGAAATAATATTGTGGTGATGAAAGCAAACAGGAATGACAGAGTTGTGTATATAGAGTAGTGTGTATATATGCTTGTAGACTGTGAAAATAGAGGAAGTGGAAAGATTTTTCCTGACAGAGACCACAAAAGTGACAACAAAAGCTATAGTAGTGCTGGCTACTTTAATATTCACAGAGTGCCTGCTATTTTATATTTTTGAAAGGTAAGATAGTTTTTTTGCATTCTTATTTCCAATATGCTTAACCTGCCTTGCTGCCTATGCCTGTTACCAAGGAAACAAATTGGGCCTTTGCACAAAATACATAAAATCTCTCATATAAGGTAAACATGGGATTTTTCCATTCATACTATGATTTATCCATCCTCTGTATTCATTTATGTCTTCTCCTTCTGACCTGTGATATTTTCCAAATAATAGAAGATCCTACTGCTACTTTCATTTAAGTACTAGCTTCTTGTCATCCTTTCTCCCTCATGCCCTAGGTTGGAACAATCATTAGTAATGGACTTCATTTTCCCCAACTCACCACTGCAGTATTATTCACAAATGCCAAGCCAAGATATGGAAACAACCTGTGTACATCAATGAATGAATGAATAAAGAAATTGTGAGATATATACACATATACACACACAAAATGAAATGTTTTTCAACCTCAAAAAAAGAGAGAGATCATGCAATTTGCAACAATGTTAATGGATCTGAAGGACCTTATGCTAAGTGAAATAAACCAGATGCAGAAAGAGGAAAAAAGAAGCCACATTATATCACTTATAGATGGAATCTAAAAAGAATCAAATACAGGGAAGTGGAGAGTAGAATGGTAGTTACCAGGGTTGGGAAGTGGGGGAAATAGACCTAGGTCAAAGGATACAAAGTTGTTATATAAGATGACTAAGTTGAGATTTAACATACAGTATGATGACAATAGTTAATATTGTATTGAACACTACAACTTTTCTGAGAATTTCACGTGTTCTCATCACAAAAAATGGTAATTGAGATGTTAATTAGCTTGATTCTAATAACCATTTCACTATGTATACCAAATTATATTGTATACCTTAAAATATAATTTTTATTTAAAAATAAATCTTAAAAATTATTTCCAAAAAAACCCGATCTATATTAAACATACTTTTATTTTTTCGAGAGTCCTCAATTTTCTAGAATAAGTGTATCTGCCAAGCTTCTGTGTAGAATGCATGAAAATTTATAACATCAACTGTATTAATTTTCTATGGCTGCCATAATAAATTACCACAAACTTGGTGGCTTAAAACAACCTAAATTTATTCTTTCACAGTTCTAGAGTCTAGAAGTCTGAAATCACTATCCCTAGAAAGAAATCAAGGTGTTGGGGTCACACTCTCTGGAGGCTCTAGAGAATCTGTTATTGCCTCTTACAGTTTCTCCTGGCTGCTGGAATTCCTTGGGCAATTCTGGACTTGCAGCTACATCACTTCTGTCTTTGCCTCCATGGTCACAATGCTGCCCTCTCTTCTGTGTCAAATGTCCCTCTGCCTTCCCTTAAAAGGATATTAGTATGTTTAGGTTGTGGATAAACAAGCATAATCTCTACCATCTGAACATCCTTAACTTAATCACATATGCAAAGACCTTTTTCCATATTTACAGATTCCACTAATTAAGATTTTCAAGTCTTTAGGAGCCATTATTCAAGCCACCACAACAACCAACTTTAAATTATAAAAATAGTACTCTTTAACAACCTGAGGCATCATACACTTACATCACTGATTAATAGAATTGAGTTGGAGGGTACAACCATTAAAATAGATCTGGCTTTCATCAATTCATGGGGAAAATGAATTCCATAAATGGAAACACTTCATGAGAAACACCTGATGTTGAAGGTCAACTCGTTATCAACTTAAATACCACAGTTATTTCAAATGCTGAATCAGTGCCCAAGAGACACATTAACTGGAATGCAAGCAAGGCCATGAGCTTCTAAATGGCTAAATTAAGATCGTCTTTTATCAGAATGAAGATGCAAACAGATAGCTGCTTCTCTCTCAAGAAACCCAAACTGACAAAATAGTGATTAGATATAATCATCTATATATTAAAAGGTGGTTTTATAGGTTTCACCTTTTAGTGAGTCATGTAAAGATTCACCACACTCTTTGTTTAAATGGTAAAGTCCATTAATTTTATTTCTGGATATTATTGACTTTATGAGAAATTATAGAAGGTAAACTTGATGTCTCATCCCATGTTGAGAAATATTTTAAATTTTTCTTATGTTTAAATTACATTTTTCCTGAGTTTCAAGATTAAGATTTTTTTCTGCAGAATTTTTTATTTTTATTTATTATTTATTTGTTTATTTGAGAGAGAGAGAGCACAAGAGCTGGGTGAGGGGGAGAGGCAGATGGAGAGGGAAAAGCAGACTCCCCACTGAGCACAGAGCCCAACACAGGGCTCAATCCCAGGACCCTGAGATCATGACCTAGGCTGAAGGCAGATGCTTAACCTACTGGCCACCCAGATGCCCCTTCCTGCAGAATTTCTAAAACCGTTTTCCACTGTCTTCTAAATTTGTAAATATGTTTGCATCCAAATATATAAACTAGCCTATTATGATTTTTATTGGTTCAATTTTATTAGATTTTTGTATAACTATTAGCCTTGCTTCACAAAACCAGAGAATTTCCAACTATTCTGTCATATTAAATAACATCCGAATCATCTTTTTTTTCAAGGTGAGGTGTTAACTGATCCAATGCTCAGTGTTATTTCACATAAAATATTTCTATTAATTTTTTAATCTCTTCCATGAAAATTTGTTTGAACAATTTTGATATTTTGTATTCTGTTAAAAAATAATTCACCTCATTTGGTTTGTTGAATTTGTCAGTTTTATGTTACATTTTTTAAAAGATTTTATTTATATATTCATGAGAGACACAGAGAGAAGGCAGAGACATTGGCAGAGGGAGAAGCAGGCTCCCCACAGGGAGCCAGATGTGGGACTGGATCCCAGAACTCCGGGATCACGCCCTGAGTGGAAGGCAGAGGCTCAACCACTGAGCCACCCAGGCGTCCCTGTAACATTTTTCTATAATTATTTTAAGCTCTCTATACAGCTGATAAGTTTTCTTTTGTGTGTGTGTGTGTGTTTTAGAGAGGGGTGTGAGGGGCAGAAGGAGAGGGGGAGAAAATCTTAAGCAGGCTCTATGCCCAGTGTGGGAGCCTAATACCAGGCTTGCTCTCAACTCTGAGATCATGAACTGAGCTGAAATCAAGTGTTGGCTGCTCAACCGACTGAGCCACCTAGGTGCTCCTGTTTTTTTTTTTTTTTTTCTTAATTAGGTTCATGAGATGTTATTGTACTCTATGTAGCCAAGATACAAATTTGAGTTCATCTTGCTGAAACTGAAATACCGGGGTAAATGCTCCAGGCTTTCAGATGACACCACTGAAGGACTACATTCTAGAAGTAACAGCAAAGCATAAGACAACCAACTATCCTAAAGTAAGAAATCCAGCTTCAAATAATCTGAGATCCACTGAAACATGGGAATAAGCCCTTATCTACTTTCTTGCCAGAAGAAAATTAAATTATCCCACGAAAAAGATAACATATCTAGGGATTCTAATATTTGTTATATCTAGCATTTGATCAAAATTATCAGGTATGTCTCTCCATGCAATGAAATATTTATCATTTTTTAAAAAGAGTTATCTGTTAAAAGACATGGAATTCTCCACCCCTGCCAAGATTTTATTTAAATTCCAGTTAACAGGGCAGCCCGGGTGGCTCAGCGGTTTAGCACCACCTTCAGCCCAGGGCCTGATCCTGGAGACCCAGGATCGAGTCCCACATTGGGCTTCCTGCATGGAGCCTGCTTCTCCCTCTGCCTGTGTCTCAGCCTCTCTCTCTCTCTGTGTGCCTCTCATGAATAAATAAAATAAAATATTTAAAAATAAATAAATAACAAATAAATAAATTCCAGGTAACATACAGTGTAATATTTGTTTCAGGTATAGAATCTAGTAATTCATTACTTACATACAATATCCAGTGTACATGACAACATGTGCCTTCCTGAATACCCATAATCCATTTAACCAGGACCCACTACCACCACCCTCACTCACCTCCTCTTCCAGTAACCCTCAGTTTGTTCTCTATAGTTGAGTGTTTTCTGCTTTGCCCCTCTCTTTTATTCATGTGTTTTGTTTCTTAAATTCCACATGAGTGAAATCATATGGTGTCTTTCTCTGACTTATTTCACTTAGTGCAATACACTTTAGCTCCATCCATGTCATTGCAAATGGCAAGACTTCATTCTTTTTGATGGCTGGGTAATATTCCATTACACACACACACACACACACACACACACACACACACACACACCATACTACATCTTCTTTATCCATTCATCTGTCAACGGACACTTGGGCTGTTTCCATAATTTGGCTATTGTTGATAATGTTTATAACATATAAACACCAGGGTGCATGTATTCCTTCCAATCAGTATTTTTGTATCCTTTGGGTAAATACCTAGCAGTGCAATTCCTGGATCATAGGATAGTTCTATTTTAACACTTTGAAAACCTCCATACTGGTTTCCAGAGGGGCTGCACCCATTTGCATTCAACATGGAAGAACTTTAAATGCATGTTGTTAAGTGGTAGAAGCCACTTTCAAAGGTTAATTATTATATGATTCCAACTAGATATTCTGGAAAAGGCAAAACAACAAAGACAATAAAATTATCACTGGTTGCCAGAGAGATTCAAGGGGAGAGGGACAGATGAACATGTGGAATTACAGGGTCTTTTAAGGCAGTAATACTATTCATTATGGTACCATAATGGTAGATGCACCACATTATACATTTGTTAGAACCCATGGAACTACACAACACAAAGAATGATCCATAGTGTATACTACAAACTTCAGTTATTAATAATGTTATCAATGTTGGTTAATCAATTTTAACAAATATACCACATCAAGGCAAGATGTTAGGAATATAGGAAACTGGGTGTGGTGGAGTGGGTGGGGAAGAGAAAGGGTATACAGGAATTCTATACTTATTGCTCAGTTTTTTTTTGTAAATCTAAAACTTCTCTAAAAATTAAAGTTTATTAACTAAAAAATAATTACTAAAAATGCAGAGACAAGATCAATGGACTGAAAACTGAAGAATATTAAAATAGGTCCACAAGTGAGCCAGATGATTCTTAGGCACAGACCTCAAAATACATAGGACAGCAACACCATGTTGATTTCACCTTCTCATGGATAAATCAACTCCTGTAGAAGGATTGAGTACTGACTGAACAGCTTCTGCACAACAAAGTATAGAGGGACCATACAGAATAACAGGAGAGTAGACACTGCTACATGAGGAACTCCACCCCTAAATGTGCAAATCGCAGTCAGGAAGGATAGCAATGAGGAACCTGCATGCAGATTCACTCACCCTGGGACACAGAAGAAAAAAAAAAGCCAGGGTTTAAAGGGGAACCAGACTATAAGTGAAGAAAACTCATTCACTAACTTGATCATTTACCAAATGGTAGGGGAACTGCTGTAACTCTCTCCAGGGTCAGAGGTACTGGCAACCACCATTGTTTATGCTCCCCCTTCACCTTGACAGCAAAGACAGAACAGAGTCTAGGCACTTAGGTGGCCTGTCCCCTCAGTGAGCACAGACTAGGGCACACAACAGTTCCAGGCACACCCCCAAGGAAGCTTCAGCATGAGACACACCAGGACTCCCAAAGCCCACACCCCCTTCAGCTCTAGTTGCCCTACCAACATGCCATGAGCACAGAGCACCACAGGACCCCCAGCCCATGCCTGCTTCAGCTCCACCTGTCCAACTAGGGTAGCCTCAGCACAGAGTGCCCTGAGATTATCCAGCCTGGCACACTTCAGTTCCAGTGGTCCCACCAGGGTGACCCTTGAACAGAGTATGTCAGAATCCTCTAGCACTCTCCCACTTTATCTCTAGCTATCCTACTAGGGTGCTTCCTGTGCAGAGCACCCAGGAGTCCCATGGCTAATACCCACTTTAGCTCCAACCATTCCACCAGGGTGGCCCCTATGTGGATGACCCTGGGATCCCCAACCCATACCTGCTATAGCTTCTGTCACCCAGTCAAAGCTGCCAGCCACTTGCAGTCTACACAAGGCATCTCCTTCAAGGCTAGGAGAAGTAGCTGTTTCACCCAATTCATAGAACCAATACTGACAGTCCAACAAAATGAGGAGACAGTTCAAAGTAATGGTCATAAAGATGCTTACCAGAATTGAGAGAAGAGTGGATGGACTCAGTGAAAACTTTAACAAAGTCAAATGCAAGAAAGAAAAAAAAAGCACTAACCAGAATTGAAGAGTACAATAAGTGAAATGAAAAATATACTAGAAAAAATCAAGAGCAGATTAGAGGATGCTGAAGAACATATCAGCAATCTGGAAGACAGGGTAATGGAAAGCACACAAATTGAACAGCAAAAGGAAAAAAGAAAAAAAAATAATAAGCATAATTTAAGAGACCTCTGCAGCAACATCGGGGATACTAACAATCACATTATAAGGGCCTCAGAGAAACAGGTAAAAAAAAAGCTTATTTGAGGAAATATTACCTAAAAAATTCCCTAAATCTGGAGAAGTAAACAGACATTCAGGTCCAAGAAGCACAGAAAGCCTCAAACAAGATGAAGCTAAGGAGGTCCTCATCAAGACACATAATAATTAAAAGGTAGTGTATGATCACTGATAAAGCTAGTGAAGGTTAACAGACAAAAGTAGTAAAATCAGTTATATCTAAAACATTAGTTAAGGGATTCACAAAATGAAAAGTTATAAAATATAAAGGGGAAAGGAGAAAAAATGACTGGGAAATATCAGAAAGGGAGACAGAATATGAGAGACTCCTAACTCTGGGAAACGAACTGGGGGGGTGGAAGGGGAGGTGGGGGGTGGGGGTGACTGGGTGGCGGGCACTGAGGGGGGCACTTGATGGGATGAGCACTGGCTGTTATTCTATATGTTGGCAAATTGAACACCAATAAAAAATAAATTTATTAAAAAAATAAAAAAATAAGACACTAAAAAAATAAAATATGACAACATCTACATAAAATGTGGAGGGGGAAATAAAAATGCAGTGCTTTTAGAATTTGTTTGAACTTAAGCAACCATCAACTTAATATAGACTCCTATACACTTAGAATGGTTATATATGTACCTCATGGTAATGACGAAACAACCTATAATACACACAAAAAAAAAAATAAAGAGAAAGGAGTCCAAGCATAACCCTAAAGAGTGTCATTAATCACAAGGAAAGAGAATAAAAGAGGAAAAAGGAACAGAGAAGAATTACAAAAACCAGAAAACGATGAACAAAATGGAAATATGTACATACCTATTGATAATTTTTTGAAATATAAGTTGTTTAAATGTGCCAACCAAAAGACAGAGGGTGACTGAATGGATATAAGAACAAGATTTATCTATAAGCTGCCTACAAGAGACTCACTTCAGACCTAGACACAGACTGAAAATGAAGGAATAGAAAAATACTCCATGCAAATTTAAGTGAAAAAAAAAGCCACAAAGCAATACTTATATCAGACAAAATTGATCTTAAAACAAAAACAGTAACAGGAGAGAATGTATGGCATTATATAATAATACAGAAGCCAATCCAATATGACAGAACAATTGTAAATATCTATGAATCCAACAAAAGAACACCTAAATATATAAAGCAAATATTAACAGACATAAAGGGGGAAACTGATAGTAATACAATAATAGTAAGGGACTTTAACACCCCATTTACATCAATGGATAAATTATCCAGACAGAAAATCAATAAGGAAACAGTGGCTTTGAATAAGACACTAGACCAGATGGACTTAACAGATATATACAGAATATTCCACCCCAAAACAACAGCATACACATTCAAATGCACATGAAACATTCTCCAGGATAGATCATACATTAGGACACAAAACACATCTCAATAATTTTAAGAAGACTAAAATCAAATCAAGCATCTTTTCTGACCACAATGATATGAAACTAGAAATCAATTAGGAGGAAAAAAAGATTGGAAAAAAAAAACAAATATGGAAGGTAAACAACTGACAGGTCAATGAATAAGTTAAAAAGGAAGTCAAAAAGTACCTGAAAACAACTGAAAATGAGAACACAACACTTCCAAATCTTTGGGACATAGCAAAAGCAGTTATAAGAGTGAAGTTACAGTGATACTGGCCTACTTAAAAAAAATAAGAAAAAAAAACTCAAATGAACAGTCTAACTCTACACCTAAAGGAACTAGAAAAAGAAAGACAAACAAAGCCTAAAGTTAGTATCAGGAAGGAAATGAGAGAAAAAAGTAAATGAGATAGAGACTAAAAATAGAAAAGATCAATGAAACTAAGGATAAACAAAATGAATAAACCCTTAGCCAGACTCATGAAGAAAAAAAGAAAGAGGACTTAAATAAAAAATTATAAATAAAAGAGAAGTTACAACCAATACCACAGAAATGCAATGGATTATAAGGGACTAATATGAAAAATTATATGCCAAAAAATTGGACAACCTGGAAGAAATGATTCCTAGAAATATATAATTTTCTAAGAATGAATCAGGAAGAAACAGAAAATCTGAACAAACCCATTTCTAGTAACAAAATTGAATATGTAATAAAAAAACAACCAACAGAAGTCTAAGACTAGATAACTGAATTCATATATGAATTCTACCAAACATTTAAAGATAAGTTAATACCTATTCTCTCGAACTCTTCCAAAAAATAGAAGAAGGAAATTTTCAATTTCGTTCTGTGATGTGTCATTACCCTGACACCCTAACATCAAAACTAGACAAACTATCAAAAAAGAAAAATCCAGGAAAATACCCCAGATAAACACAGTTGCAAATATCTTCAACAAAATATTTGCAAACCAAAATCAACAGTACATTAAGGGGAGTGCACATGGAACATTCTCCAGAATAGATCACATCACAAATCAGATCTCAACTGGTACCAAAAAATTGGGATTATTTTCTGCTTATTTTCAGACCACAATATTTTGAAACTTGAACTCAATCACAAGAGGAAATTTGGAAGGAAATAAAATACTTAGAGTTTAAAGAGCAATGGGTCAACCAGGAAATTAAGGGGAATTAAAAAAATTCATGGAGACAAATGAAAATGAAAACACAACTGTTTAAAACCTTTGGTATGCAGCAAAGGCAGTCCTAAGAGGGAGGTACATAGCAATACAAGCCCTTCTCAAGAAACTAGCAAATTCCAAAAACACAAGCTAACCTTTTACCTAAAGGATCTGGAGAAAGAACAGCAAATAAAGCCTAAACTAGGGATCCCTGGGTGGCGCAGCGGTTTGGCGCCTGCCTTTGGCCCAGGGCGCGATCCTGGAGACCCGGGATCGAATCCCACATCAGGCTCCCGGTGCATGGAGCCTGCTTCTCCCTCCACCTGTGTCTCTGCCTCTCTCTCTCTCTCTCTCTCTATGACTATCATAAATAAATAAAAATTTAAAAAAAAAGCCTAAACTAAGCAGGAGATGAGAAATAATGAAGATTAGAGCAGAAATTAATGAAATAGAAACCAAAAGAACAGAACAGATCAAAGAAACCAGAATCTGGTTGTTTGAAAGAATTATTAGGAAAAAAAAAGAATTATTAGGATTGATAGACTCCTAGCCAGACTTATCAAAGGGAAAAGAGAAAGGAGCCAAATTAATAAAAGTATTAATGGAAGAGGAGAGATCATGACCAACACCAAGGAAATACAAAGAATTTTAAGAATGTATGAGCAACAATATGCCAACAAATTAGGCAATCTCAAAGAAATGGATGCATTCCTAGAAACTTATAAACTACCCAAACTGAAATCTAGAAATAGAAAACCTAAACAGACCCATAACCAGCAAGCAAATTGAAACAGTAATCAAAAATCTCCCAACAAATGAGAGTCCAGGGCTGGATGGCTTCTCAGGGGAATTCTACCAAACATTTAAAGAACTAATACCTATTTTCCTGAGGCTGTTTCAAAAAATAGAAATGGAAGAAAAACTTCCAAACTCGTTCTATGAGGCCAGCATTACCTTGATCCCAAAACCAGTCTAAGATCTCACCAGAAAGGAGAATTACAGACCAATATCTCTTATGAACATGGATGCCAAAATTCTCACCAAGATACTAGCAAATAGGGTCCAACCGTACATTAAAAGGAGATTATTCAAAAATAAATAAAAAAAAAAGGAGATTATTCAGCACAACCAAGTGGGATTTATTCCTGGGCTGCAAGGGTGGTTCAACATTCTTAAGTCAATCAATGTGACACCTCACATTAATAAAGGAAAGGACTAGGACCATATGGTCCTCTCAATTGATGCAGAAAAAGCATTTGACAAAATACAGCACCTTTTCTTGATTAAAACTCTCCACAGTGTAAGAGTAGAGGGAACATGGCTCAATATCATAAAGCCATCTATGAAAGGCCCACAGCAAGTATAATTCTCAATGGGGAAAAACTGAGAGCTTTTCCCCTAAGGTCAGGACCACAACAGGGATGCCCACTCTCACCACTATTGTTCAACATAGTACTAGAAGTCCTAGCCTCAGCAATCAGACAACAAAAAGAAATAAAAAGCATCAAAATTGGCAAGGAATAAGTCAAACTCTCACTCTTTGCAGATGACAGAGTACTTTATGTGGAAAACCCAAAACTCATACAGGAATTCAACAATGTGGCAGGATACAAAATCAATACACAGAAATAAGTTGCATTTCTATAAATTAACAAGACAAAAGAAAGAAATTAAGGAATCAATCCCATTTACAATTGCATCAAAAACCATAAGATACTGAGGAATAAAGCTACTCAAAGAGATAAAGGATCTGTACTCTAAAAACTACAGAACACATATGAAAGAAATTGAGGAAGACACAAAGGAATTGAAAAAATGTTCCATGTTCATGGATTGGAAGAATAAATATTGTTAAAATGTTTGTGCTACCCAGGGCAATTTACACATTCAATGCAATCCCTATCAAAATACCATCAACATTTTTCACAGAGCTGGAACAAATAATCTTAAAATTTGTATGGAACCAGAATAGGCCTCAAAGAGCCAGAGGAATGTTGAAAAAGAAAACCAAAGTTGGTGGCATCACAATGCCAGATTTCAAGCTCTATTACCCAAAACACAAAACACTGTTTTGTGGCACAAAAACAGATATACAGATCAATAAAACAGAATACAGAACCCAGAAATGGATCCTCAGCTCTATGGTCAACTAATCTTCAACAAAGAAGGAAAGAATATCCAATGGAAAAAAGACAGTCTCTTCAACAAATGGTGCTGAGAGAATTGGACAGCCACTTGTGGAAGAATGAAACTGGACCATTTTCTTACACCATACACAAAGATAAACTCAAAACGGATGAAAGACCTAAATGTGAGACAGGAAACCATCAAAATCCCAGAAGAGAACACAGGCAGCAACCTCTTTGATCTCATCTGCAGAAACTTCTTGCTAGACACATCTCCAAGGGCAAGGGAAACAAAAGCAAAAATGAACTATGGGGACTTCATCTAGGTTAAAACTTCTGCACAGTAAAGGAAACAGTCAACAAAACTAAAAGGCAACCTACAGAATGGGAAAAGATATTTGCAATTAATGTATCAGGTAAAGGGCTAGTATCCAAGGTCTATAAAGAACTTATTAAACTCAATACTCAAAAAAAACAAATAATCCAGTCAAGAAATGGGCTGAAGACATGAACAGACATTTCTCCAAAGACGACATACAAATGGCCAACGGACACATGAAAAACTGCTCCACATCATTTGGCATTAGGGAAATACAAATCAAAAACCACAATGAGATACCATCTCGCACCAGTCAGAATGGCTAAAATTAACAAGTCAGGAAACAACAAATGTTGGCATGGATGCAGAGAAAGGGGACCCTGTTACACTGTTGGTGAGAATAGAAGCTAGTACAGCCACTCTGGAAAACAGTATGGAGGTTCCTCAAGAAGTTAAAAGTAGAGCGACCCTATGACCCAGCAATTTCACTACTAGGTATTTACCCCAGAGATGCAAATGTAATGATCTGAAGGGGCACATACACCCCAATGTTTATAGCAACAATGTCTATAATAGACAAACCATGAAAAGAGGCAAGATGTCCATTGACAGATGAATGGATAAAGAAGATGTGGGATATATATTCACAGTGGAATATTGCCTAGTCATTAGAAAGGATGAATATGTATTATTTACATCAATGTGGATGGAACTGGAGGGTATTACTCTGAGCTAAATAAGTTAATCAGAGAAAGACATTTATCATATGGTTTCACTCCTATGTGGAATATAAGAAACAGCACAGAGGATCATAGGGGAAGGGAGAGAAAACTAAATGGGAATTAATCAGAGAAGGAGACAAACCATGAGACATTCTTAAGTATAGGAAACAACCTGATGGTTGCTGGAGGGGAAGGTGTGTGTGTGGGGGGGATGGAGTAATTAGGTGGTGGGCATAAAGGAGGGCATGTGATGGGATGAGCACTGGTCATCAATATGCAATTGATGAATTACTGAACTCTACATCTAAAGCTAATGATGTACTATATGTTGGCTAATTGAATTTAAATTTTAAAAAACAGTACATTAAAGGATCATTCACCACAATCAAGTGGTATTTATTCCTGAGATAGGAGGATGATTGGAAATCCAGAAAACAATGAACACAATACAGTACCTTAACAACTTTTAGAGCATCGGCAAACCTGACAGTTTACTATTCAACAGAAACATAAACATGATACTGGGAATAAACTTGAGTGAGTTATTTAAAGTTCTGAAAGTGAGTAACAGCTAAAATTGTGTAACTCTCAAAGATTTCCTCCAAAAAAAAAAAAAAAACAAAATAAAGTGCAATTTTTAAAGACAACCCAAGATTCGGGAAAGCATGGGGTTAAAAGATTACTAAATAGAATTATTTAGGCAAAGGAAAAATGAATCCATGTGGAAGTATAATAATGCAGTAAGGAATAATGTACTCCAAAGACTATAAAATGAATGAACATCAATGATTTCAAAAGGCAGGAGTGTATTTCTCTGTTGTCCTTAAAAAGTATATATGAGGTAAGAACTCCAAGGCTGGTAGGCCATTCCATGGATGCAGCTCTCTTTTTCTGCCCCATGACAACCAACATTTCACGAACTTTAAGAAGAATGAATTAACCCATTCATCTCTTCCATGTTTTTTGCACGATAAAGGAAGAATGAAGAACACACTTCTCCCTGGTACTAAATGGAACAGGGCAAGAATCTGTCCTAACTAGAACAACCCATTTCTAATTATATCCCATTGAACAGAATTCAGTTATATAGACCCATTTGGCTGCTAAGCAAGCTGAGAAGTGTAGTCTTTTTTCTGGGCATCCCTGTGCCCTATTAAACATCAGGACATCTAATACTAAATTAGATATTGATAATAGGTTGATTTGGGGAACACCTTGTAGACCTGCAACCCAACTATCCATGACCATTTTCTTTTCTTTTTTTTTTAAGAAATAGACTTTTTTTTTCTTTTAAACATTTTATTTATTTATTCATGAGAGAGGTAGAGAGACATAGACATAGGGAGAAGCGGGCTCCCCATAGGGAGTCTAATGTGGGACTCAATCCCCCAGACCTGGGATCATGCCCGGAGCCAAAGGCAGATGCTCAACAGCTGAGCCACCCTGGCATCCCCATGACCATTTTCTTATATAAAAAATCATATCAATCCATTTTTTAAGGGAACTCCAATGAACCAAATAATTACTATATTTCAAAATCCAAGCTCTGTCTGTGATAACCATCTTTTCCCTCAGATTCATATTTGGTATTTGTTTTCTAGACATGTATCATGAGCTCAGGAATTGATGGAGTGTCAATAGAACAACTAAAATGAAGCTCTCATTCAAAATAGGAAAATAGGAAACACAAACAGCAATAACTGATTCTTAGCCAATATCAAAACCTTTAGGGCAGGGACTGTAAATATTGCCTATCATAGCAGTGCAGTAGTTGGAAGTCCCCCCGATTGTCTTCTTGGAGCATTTTTTTTCTTTACCTTCCTCTATGATGCATGTGTTTGCCCTTTGGGAGGCTCTTTCTTTTCTTTTCTATTACCTTCCATGGCCAAATTTGAAGCATAGATGGGAAAGCTTTTGCAACTCGTTTCATGCTGCAGTGGCCTGGGGATTGCTTTATGGGTTAAACAGTTACAGGATTTTTCAGTCCTAGCTTGTATTTTGTGCTTGTCTCCTTTTGGGCTTTTTATGGTAAAAAAATTTTTTACCTCAAAAATATATGATTTCTGGCCTATTTGCTATAGGCTATTTCCATATTTAGATATGTATTTAAGCCTTCAGACTCTAGTCTTTTACTTACTGGCCTCCAAATCATACTCAACCTTTTTCTCTGAGTAACAGCAGCCTTCTTGTAGGCCATTTGAAACCCTAGACTTTGATGAGAAGGAAATAACCTAATCTCTTCCTCGATTAAACGTCCACTGTCCTTTATGTGAGCATATCCTTCTAAAGCTACCCTTTGGTACTACCATGTATACAGAAAGTTACTTTTCAGATACATAAACAAATTCTGGAAATAAATAACTTAGGACTTCATAATCTTCAGGTATTCCAGCACTTTCTGTCTTAAAACCCTATTAAACTCAACATACATTCTCCAACTCATGGTCCAAAATAACTACAGAGCTTTAGCCATCATATCTGCATCCCTGTCAGAATAGAAGACTTTACTAGAAATGTAACTTTTAAAAATTTTTATTTATTTACTCATAAGAGGCACAGAGAGAGAGAGAGAGAGGCAGAGACACAGGCAGAGGGAGAAGCAGGTTCCATGCAGGGAGCCCAACGTGGGATTCGATCCCAGGTCTCCAGATTCAGGCCCTGGGCCAAAGGCCGCGCTAAACCACTGAGCCACCCAGGCTGCCCATAAATGTAACTTTTAAGTTAGACAGCCACTGATGATTCTATTATTTTTTAAAAAGGGGAGGGTCAGTGTGCACAGTTGCCCTTTATTCTATCTTCTGGTCTTTGTATTAATAAAATTCTACATTTTAATTCTATCTTTTCACTAGTAAAACCTTCATCAATACTGTGTTTAATATGTACTATTTTCTAATGTCTTGTGATGTTTAATTTCTTAACATGGTTATTCATTGAGCATTCTTCTTTATTAACAATAAAGGCATTTAATGTTTAAGGGCACCTTTTGCTGTTTTCCATATATTCTCGTATGAAGTGTTCTCTTTTACATTATTTTACAGATATTTAGTAATTTCCTTCCTGATATAGTAGTATATGTCTTCACTTCAAAGTTGCCAAAAAATATTGGAAACAGATATACATGGGAAGAAAATATTTGTAAACCACATATCTGACAAAGAACTGGTATCTAGACTGTGATAAATTCTTCAAACTTAGCAGTTATAAAGATGATAATTAGAAACTGAATGGAAGACATGAAGAGACATTTCACCAAAGAAGAGGATATGCACATGGCAAACAAGTTATGCAACACTATGTGTCATTAAGGAAATGCAAATTATAGCCACAGTGAGATTTCACTATATGCCTATCAGAATAGTAAAACAAACAAAATACCATTGACAATACCAAATATTGATAAGTATGCTGAGAAACTGCAACACTTAATACATACTGGATTACTTATACATTACCATTGTTGGTGGGAATATAAAATAGTTTAGCCACTCTGGAAAACAGTGTGTTAATTTTTTCTAAAATTAAACATGCTACAATCCTATGACTCAACAATTGCACTTGTGGGCATTCATACCCTAGAAAAGTAAAAACTTATAATCATATAAAAATTGCTACACAAATGTTTATCAAGGCTTTATTTACAATAACCAAAAACTTGAAACAACCCGTATATCTTTCAATGAATGAACAGTTAAACTGTGGCAAGTCTATACCATGAACTACCACTCAGTGATGAAAAGGAACAAGCTATTGATATACACATCAGCTTGGATAGATCTCTGGAATTAACTTAATGGAAAAAGCCAATCTCTAAAATTGCAGAACAGTCAATTTAGATAACATTCTTGAAATGACAAAATTATTGAAATGGAAAACAGACTTGTTGCCAAGGAATAAGTCTAGGTGGGGTTAGATGGAAGGGAAGTATCAGTGGTAACAAAAAGACAATATTAGGGATCCTTGTGATGATGGAAATGCTCTATATCTTGACTGTATCAATGTCAATATTCTGATTACGATACTGCACTATACATTTGCAAGATGTCATCACTGGGAGAAACTAGGTCAAGAGTACAAGGGATCTCCATATACTATTTCTTACACTTATATGTGAAACCACAGTTATCTTAAAATAAAAACTCTAAAAAGTCAAAGAATTATCTTCATGAAATTTTTCTCCTGTAAAGATAATAAAAGTTTTTTTTAAAGGTTTATAAGGCATATAGCATGATGGTTTGATTTATATCGATTGGGAAATGATTATCACAACCTATTGGTTGATTTATTCATCATTTCACATAGATTAAATAAAAAGAGAAAAATTTTCTCCTTGTGATGAGAACTCTTAGGATCTACTCTCTTAAAATTTTGCTATATAGTGTACAGCTATAGACATAGCTATATAGTCATCATGCTGTACTAGTACTTATTTATCTTTTAACTGGGAGTCTGTGCCTTTGATGACCTTTCTTCATTTCCCCCTTACCTTGCCCTCCACCTATAGTAACCACAAATTTGATCTCTCTTTTTTTATTAGTTTGGTGGTTTGTTTTTAGATTCCACATATAAATGAGATCAAACAGTATTTGTCTCTCTGCTTTATTTCACTTAGCATGTATCCTTCAAGGCTCGTTCATGTTGTCACAAATGGCAAGATATTCATTCTTCAAAATACACTAATGTCTTTTCCATGGAAACTTTTCATTTTTTGCAGATGACATGATACTATATATAGAAAACCTAAAAGACTCCACCAAAAAACTGCTAGAACTGATAAACAAATTCAGTAAAGTGGCAGGATATAAAATCAACTCCAGAACTCTGTTGAGTTTCTATATACCAATAATGAAGTGGCAGGAAGAGAAATTAAGAAATCAATTCCATTTACAATTGCACCAAAACCAGTATGATATCCAGGAATAATCTAACCAAAGAGATAAAAGACCTGTACTCTGAAAACTATAAAACACTGATGAAAGAAATGGATGATGACACAAAGAAATGGAAAGACATTCCATCCCCATGGTTTGGAATTGTTAAATATTGTTAAAATATCTATATTATCCATATTTTGGCTATTTAAATAATACTGATACAAATAAGGAGGTGCAGATATCTTTTTTAATTTGCTTTTTTGCTCTAACTCCCTGCGGGCACCTTTCCACCCGGGAAGTTTGCAAATGACGTATGAGATAAAGGGCTAGTTTCCAAGATCTATAAAGAACTTATTAAACTCAACACCAAAGAAACAAACAATCCAATCATGAAATGGGCAAAAGACATGAAGAGAAATCTCACAGAGGAAGACATAGACATGGCCAACATGCACGTGAGAAAATGCTCTGCATCACTGGCCATCAGGGAAATACACATCAAAACCACAATGAGATACCACCTCACAGCAGTGAGAATGGGGAAAATTAACAAGGCAGGAAACCACAAATGTTGGAGAGGATGTGGAGAAAAGGGAACCCTCTTACACTGTTGGTGGGAATGTGAACTGGTGCAGCCACTCTGGAAAACTGTGTGGAGGTTCCTCAAAGAGTTAAAAATAGACCTGCCCTACGACCCAGCAATTGCACTGTTGGGGATTTACCCCAAAGATTCAGATGCAATGAAACGCCGGGACACCTGCACCCCAATGTTTCTAGCAGCAATGTCCACAATAGCCAAACTGTGGAAGGAGCCTCGGTGTCCATCGAAAGATGAATGGATAAAGAAGATGTGGTTTATGTATACAATGGAATATTCCTCAGCCATTAGAAATGACAAATACCCACCATTTGCTTCAACATGGATGGAACTGGAGGGTATTATGCTGAGTGAAGTAAGTCAATTGGAGAATGACAAACATTATATGTTCTCATTCATCTGGGGAATATAAATAATAGTGAAAGGGAATATAAGGGAAGGGAGAAGAAATGTGTGGGAAATATCAGAAAGGGAGACAGAACATAAAGACTCCTAACTCTGGGAAACGAACTAGGGGTGGTGGAAGGGGAGGAGGGCGGGAGGTGGGGGTGAATGGGTGACGGGCACTGAGGGGGGCACTTGATGGGATGAGCACTGGGTGTTATTCTGTATGTTGGTAAATTGAACACCAAAAAATAAATAAATAAATTTATTTTTAAAAATTTGCTTTTTTGTTTTCTTCAGATATACTCCCAGAAGTGGGATTGCTGATTATATGTTAGCTCTATTTTTCATTTTGAGGGAAACCTACATATTGATTTCCACAGTGGCTGCACCAATTTATATGGCTACCAAGAGTGTGCAAGGGTTCCCTGTTATCCACATTCATGCCATAAACTCAAACTATTTAACTTAATATACCCTTCATAGCCTTAAATCATCAAATTTTTCTCCTTTCCTACCATCCAGACTCACCAAGTGACTGATCTTTCTCTAATCAAGATGTATCTCACCATAATGTTACTTTTCCCTGTCGTTATTTCTTCCTGGAGTGTTACTGTTCTTGCCTATCTCCCCAGCACATTTTCTTTCTCATCTTTCAAGGCTAACTCAACTGTTACTACTTTCTCAGTGAAAGTCTTCTTCAGGTACTCTCCATAGTAACAGACAGTTGTTCTCTTTTTCTTTGTGCTCCTATATAGCATTGTCCATACTGTTTTTATGGCTTATTACTTGGTACTGAAATGGTTTATTTGTATGACACTCCTAATAGACTGAGGGCAAAGGTCTTAATTTATCTTTGTATATTCAGGGTATAGTTCAATGCTTGATATTCAGGACTTCATTAATAACCAGTCCATACATTGCCTCAGTCATAATTTTGAATACCTATCTCTTATTTAGTACAACCTTGTCTGTAAAATGTGGAATTGAACTAAATCTTTATTTCTCAAACATTTGTTTTAATCAGCAATTGCCAATGATGTTGGTTTTGTTCTACCTCTGTTGGACAGCTAGTGTCTTTCTAGAGTACGCTTGAAGGGTGCTACATCTTGATGAGGAGAAGATGAAAAGTATTCTGTTTAATCAATGGTGTTATTGATATGAGGTTGATAGTTGGGTTTTTGCTATCAATTTACTATTAAGTCTTATTTTCCTAAATTTGTGATATCAATTTCTTTCATGTGTCTGTGTTTTTGTGGATGCCAAAAGCAAGGTACTAAAGAAAAGAGAAAAAAATACAGCTAATAATTTCTGATCAAAAATATGTTCAAATTGAATTTTTCTGATGTGTAAACTATGAATATATTGTAAAACATGCACAGAACACACATTTTACAATCGAAATGTACTGTACTGATTTCCCTTCTTACGTGATTGATGTCTTTAACATTGTAACATTCTAAATGGTTTGTTACCAAGTGATGGTTTGTGAAAACAGAAGGTATATTAATAATTTCTAACATTCTTCCTACTTTTCAAAAGTAGACAGGGAAACCATGTAGAAACCAAGAAACTGACATGAAAAGAGAAAGCATGACATGCCCCTAGATTAGCAACTTTTTACAGTCATTTAAATGCTATAAGAGAAGGATGAATTATTTATAAGTACTCTAAATCCCTTATCTGTAGGTTTTTCAGTTTATATTTCCTTGATTCATTGCCTAAAGGGAGTGTGATAGCAAAATAGTAAAATCCCTGGATCTACAGCCACACAATAGTTCACACAGATAACCTGTGCACTCCTTATGGGTAATATGGACTTCAATAGAAGTCTTAAAAGACTACATTTCAATTTCCATCCACTCACTTCACAATCTAAGTTGACAACAAAATGTTATCTCTTCAAGAATATTTAGAATGTGTCCTTACATTTAACATTTGCTTTTCTTTCTTTCTTTTTTTCTTTTTTTGCTTTTCTTTCTTGCTTTTAATGTACAACCACAGAAATTGGAAGAAATCTTAAGCAGCAATGTTTTTAGTTATCAAAAAAAATGAATGGAAGGACATTTAATAACATTCATAAATTTGGGCTAAATATTAAAAGTATATGCCCTCTAAGTGAAGAAATATATGTAATGGGAAGATTAAATGAGGCTGCTTCTATTTCTTCAAGTAAAATATTAATTTTGAAATCCATTCAATTCTCAATCATATAGTATTTATTAACCATTTATGAAGCACCAGTATTGTTCATAGTACTATTCTAGTTAGATGTTTAAATTAAAGACATATAAACAATGTAAAAACTGGCAGTATTTATAATTGGTGTTCACCTAAACATCCTCCACAAATCCAAAAACCTGATGGAAATTTACAAACTGAACATGTTTACACTCTGCTGACCTCAATATTTTTCCTTCTCTGAAGTCTAAGGCACTACATACAAATTACAATCAATTGTGGAGGTCTCAATAATAAATACAGTATTTCTGCTGAAACAACAATCACAAGGATACTATACTTTATTATATTTAAATAATCCAGGATAATATACTAGACTGAGCCTAGGTGTAATTATTCCTCCATAAATATATCAACACAAGCTCATGGATTATTTTATTGGGTTATCTAGTTGTAACCCTGGAAATTAGAGAAAATGGCCCCAAAATGATCATACTCAAAGCAAATAATATTTGACGGTAAGAGAAAGAAAAGAAGAATCAATAGGTTTTGCCTTTGAAAAGCAATCCAAGTAGGGTTATCTATAGAGGTAGGGCCATGCAGAGTCCTGTTTGAAAAGTGGACTAGTTAAGTATTACAAAAGAAATTTGTGTATGTTTGCAAATTTTGCATATCTGTACACATTTGCCTATATGTCTTCCAATATGTATTTTCTAGGCTAAAAGTGACAATGTTAGTGCTATAGTGTAGAAAATAGAAGTCTACATTTCATTTAATATCAAACTTTGTAGGAGCTTATATATGGGAAAAAACATTTTACATTATTCAACCAAATTCTCCCATTTCACACATGGAAAAATTATCTTAACATTGCCCTTACCCCACAAGGGCCCATTATTTTCAGTTGTTACAGACATCTCTTAGCAGATACAAAATATGAAGATAGCAAGAGACATGAAAAATCCTAAGTCTAAATAAATACCCCTTAAAAAGTGTTTCTATGACATGAGATGTATTTTTAAAATCTCATTAAAAGTATTTCTCATTTATTTTTTTAAGATTTATTTATTTATTCATGATAGACATAGACAGAGAGAGAGAGAGGCAGAGACACAGGAAGAGGGAGAAGCAGGCTCCATGCCGGGAGCCCGACGCGGGACTCGATCCAGGAACTCCAAAATCGCGCACTGGGCCAAACGCAAGCGCTAAACCACTGAGGCACCCAGGGATCCCCTGTATTTCTCATTTATAATCAATTTAACATTATATGTGATTTAATGCTTACTATGGGCCAGGCACAGTGCTAAATTCTAGAGATTCTTTGAATAAATCCATTTCTTCCATCCTGAAGCTCATAATTTGGAAAGAAAAATAAACTTGTATCCCTCTATGATTTTTCAAAGTGTTATAAAAAGTCATATGATGTAATATTTAATTTCATGAAATATATTTGGTAATCTATTGCTTTATGATGGGCAAAAAACTTTCATATACATGTATTCATGAAATTCTCACAACTGTGTAAAGTTGGTACTATTATCATTGCAAGAATAATAATTACAGATAACCAAGAATATGATTTACGAATAGACACATACATGGGATGCCTGGGTGGCTCAGCAGTTGAGCATCTGCCTTTGGTTCAGGGCGTGATCCCAGAGTCCCAGGATCGAGTCCTGAATTGGGCTCTCTGCATAGAACCTGCTTTTCCTCCCTCTTCCTATGTCCCTGTCTCTCTCTCTCATGAATAAATAAAATCTTTTAAAAATGGATTTTTAAAAAAAGAACAGATACATACATAATTGAGAAGACCATACTCTTGTCAAGAAAATAATGTATACTAACAGAAAAAGAAGTGTTTAATTTCTAAGAGGTTTATATCATTAAAAGTTTAATTAATCTTATACCATATGAATTAGGACATTATTTTAGAAGGCTATTTTCTATTAAAACAAATCTCAACAATTATCAAGGTATTGCTATTGTGTTCTAGGAAATGGTTAGAGAATGGGGTTTTAGTCAAACTGAATTTAAAATTTAACTAAGAATCCCCTATGTGTTAAATAAAACAGCCTAAGGCAAGGACACTGATGCATAAGCTATGGGAACAGGTGGCCCAAAGCCCTCTCATGAGTGGACAATTATATTGCTTGCTTTCACAAGTTATTTCTTTTTAGAAATATAGCACTTACCAACCACAAATCTTTAATATAATGAACACAGCATCAACCACAAAGTTGAAAGAGAGGTCAGAAATCATAAAGCTTAAGTTATTGCTTCTGGCATTCTAGCAGACTAAGTAACCTGAACAAACCCTTTCAAGAAATAAAAAAAAGAAAACAAAACAAAAATGCTGGACAAAATATTTAAAAATATTTTTAACTGCATCCAAGAGTTGAAAAACTGGTAAAGAAACACTCAGAAGCCAATAAAATAAAGGTAAGCTAGAATCCAGAAGAAAAGTAAGTTGAAGGGTGGCTGTCAACTTGAACTTCAACTTTCAGATCCCCTCACAGCCCAGAGGAGAACAGGAAAATCCCAGAAGTCAACCAAATTGGAGTATCTAATAGGACATAACTCCCATGGAGAGCTATGGTCTCAACAAACTATATCTTCAAAATAAGAATATACTAGAAGCAAGTCTGCCCATTCTCTGTCTGTCTCATTGAACTTCAGTGTTGAATGCAGGGGAAGAAAAATGAATTTGTAGCCAAAATTCAGCCCTCATGTGCATTTGCAACCTGAATTGCCCTACATGAGTAGTCTGAAAAATCTCTAGCCAAGACTTTAAAGCGTCCAGAGCTGGTAAAGCCTCCTGGTAGCCTACAAAAGAAAATGAAAATAATTTTTAGATGAACTCACCTAAAACCCAGGTTTCAGAGTATTTCCAGGGGTAAACTTTCTAGAATTGTTAACTCAAATTCAAAAACCACTAAACACAAAATGAAATAAAGTATAAAGAATCCAGGAAAAAGCATCAGACAGTGGAATCAGACCTCGATACTTCATATATTTGAATTATGAGAAGGAGAACATAAAAATAATACATTTAAAAAATCAAAGTGACTAAATATGAGATAGATAAGAAAGTACTAAAATGAACAAACTGATCTAAAAGATATCTGCACTTGACGGGATGAGCACTGGGTGTTATTCTGTATGTTGGTAAATTGAACACCAATAAAAATTAATTTATTAAAAAAATAAAATATATCTGTATTGAACTTGAAGAGTTAAATAATATTGAATATTAAGGGTTCAATAGGTGAGGAAAACATGCTTGATAAAATTTAACATCAATTTTTAATTTAAAAAATTATTTCAAAAAATGTAATGAAAGGAAACCTCCCTAGTTGGATAAAAGAGAGCTCCATAAATCCTATAATAAAAATCAGAATTAATGGAAAAACATGAAGAATGCTCCCTTTAGATTCAGGAACATGATACGACTTCTATTAAACATTATACTGAAGAAGTTAAAAGGCAGATTAATCAATGAAGAAAAATAAATGATTAGAAAGGAAAAGGCAAGATTATTGTTTTTCTCTGATAACAGCACTGTGATTTTTAAAAATCATTATCTAGGGGCACCTGGGTGGCACAGTTAGGTGTCTGACTCTCAGTTTCCACTCAAGTCGTGATCTCAGGGTCCTGAGGTCAAGCCGCACATCAAGTTCTGTACTTACCTTGGAGACTGCTTGAGGTTCTCTCTCTCTCTCCCTCTGCCCCTTGCACTTGTGCTCTTGTACTCTCTGTCTCTCTAAAATAAACAATCCTTTAAAAATACAAAACTGAAATCACACCAGATTTTTAAATTACATTTAAGAAAGTTTCCTAAAAGAAAGGGAGACAGAACATGAGAGACTCCTAACCCTGGGAAATGAACTAGGGGTGGTGGAAGGGGAGGTGGGCGGGGGGTGGGGGTGACTGGATGATGGGCACTGAGGGGGGCACTTGATGGGATGAGCACTGGGTGTTATTCTATATGTTGGCAAATTGAACACCAATAAAAAATAAATTTATAAATAAAAAAAAGAAAGTTTCCTAAAAGTTGCTTGATTTTAAAAAATCAATATATAAAAATCAGGTGCATTTCTTTTTTAAAAAATTTCACTTATTAATTTGAGAGAGAGCAGACAGAGAGAGAGAGCAAGAGAGCACAAACAGGGTAGAGGGCCACAGGGAAAAGGAAAAGCAGGCTCCTCACTGAGCAGGGAACCCAATATAGGGCTTGATCCCAGGACCCTGGGATCATGACCTGAGCCAAAGGCAGACATTTAAACTACTGAGCCACTCAGGTGCCACAAATCAGTTGCATTTCTAATCAATAGCAGCAACAGAGGTAAAGTGTAACTTTTTCAATTTTCACATTTATATTCAGAGTAGAGCATACACTTCTATTCACAGTTTAGCAAATATTAACAGAGAACCACATAGCCAATGTTTAGTCACAAAGTAGAATATTGTCAGCCTTTTGGTAACCCCCTACATACTACTCCTTAATTGTAACTACTTCCTTCCCCCTAAATGTCAACACTATCCTGGTTTGGGGAATAATTCCCATATTTTTACTACTAACTTTAACATATACATAGGTATGAATGTGACTTGGTAATAATCACTTTGAAAAATAAACTAGCTTTATAAATTGCAACTGGAAATGCACATATTCTATGTTCCAACTTTTCCACTTTCAGGTAAATAATAAGTAATAAGCAAGTAAACTCTTGCTTAACTATGATATATTCATGTAAACAGTTCTTAGTAACATTGTTTTTATAGCAAAACCGGGAAACAACTCAAATGCAATAGTAAAACAGATAGCTGAAACAATGAATTACAATAAATACAATACTGTACAAATACTACAAAATTGATAAACTATAGTTACAAATTATGACGGTGAATACAAATACTAACATTTCTAGACCTCAGACACTTTGTAAAATTAAGGGTTTTCCCAGAAGAGGAATTTGTATTATCCTTTACAAGCAAACGGAAAAAAAAATCCTCTAAGAAAAAATTGTTAATACAAAAAAAATAAGATTATTCATTAAAGAATAAATCAGGATAGTGGAGCCTGGGTGGCTCAGTTGGTTAAGCGACTGACTCCTGATTTCTGGCCAGGACATGATCTAAGGGTTATAAGACCAAGCTCCATGTCGGGCTCCATGCCCAGTAGAACTTAAAGATTCCCTCTCTCCCTCTTCTCCTGCCCCTCTTCCCACTCTCCAAAAAGAAAGAAAGAAAAGAAACAAAAGAAAAGAAAAAAAGAAAAGAAAGAAAGAAAGAAAGGAAAGAAAGGAAAAGAAAAGAAAGGAAAAGAAAAGAAAAGAAAAGAAAAGAAAGAAAAGAAAAGAAAAGAAAAGAAAAGAAAAGAAAAGAAAAGAAAAGAAAAGAAAAGAAAGAAAGAAAGAAAGAAAGAAAGAAAGAAAGAAAGAAAGAAAGAAGAAAGAAAATTCAGGGTATATCATTCAGAATTTTGGTGATTTCATTTGTGTAATGTTTTACTCAATGTTTTTTTTAAATGGGATTTTTTTTTGTCTACAGACAGAGGAGGAGTCTGTAGTGCAAAGTTGTACCCATGCAGAATACTGGCCAAGGTGGGTTAAAAATGTGACTAGTTACAATATTTTACCAAGAAATATTTATCATTAGAAAACCAGGCTAGGGGGCCTAAGTGGCTCAGCATTTGGGCATCTGCCCTTGCTCACAGTGTGATCCTAGGGTCCTGGGATGGAGTATCACATAGGGCTCCCTGCAGGGAGCCTGCTTCTCCCTGTGCCTTTCTCTGCCTCTCTCTGTGTCTGTCATAAATAAATAAATAAAATCTTTTAAAAAAGAAAAGAAAAGAAAACCAGGCTGAGGAAATGTCAAGAGGGAAAATAGAAGTCCAAAGCTGAACAGAAGAAGAATGCTGAGAGGAAAGAGAGGCAGCTGATGAGTAATATCTGAAGAAGGTAATCTCAAATATACTGTATGCTTATGTCAAAATATACTAGAAGAGGAAGCTCAAAGTCTGAGTAAGTTGATCCTGTTATTTCTGTTACAAGTGCTTCCTTATATTCGCAGAATAAAACTGGACATCTTAAATGACTATGTAAGTAAAATCAACTAAATACATTTGAGAGGTTGGGGAGGGAGGATGGATTTTCACCAGCATTACAAATTGAAAATTAATTTCCAATTACTTCTCTGTTTTTGATAAACTGATTACATAATCAGTAGCAGAAGGGGAGGCACTAGAATGACACAGTAACATGGAGATTATATTTGAACATGGATCATTACAGTAAAATGTGTGTTTTCTCCTTTGTGACTTTTAATGAAACATCAACAAATGGACATGCAGGTCAATTTGATTCTGTCTACTAGGAGACAGGGATCTTTATAGCCTTATATCCTAGAGAATCTCAAATTGTGTTTCTCAGCTTCTAGCCATTGGATTACCAGGCCATACTTTCATTGCTTTGCGCCAGAACCATCTTTGCCCCTTCATACAGCAGTTAGTTTCTCTACTCTCTTCATTCTCTCTCTCATTCCTGGGCCCAGACCAAAGAGGTGGTCTTCAAGTTCACCATTCTGGACCCTTTTTGTAAACTCATGATGGTCACATTAAATGATTTAAAATCCTACACCAGGGGATCCCTGGGTGGCGCAGCGGTTTGGCGCCTGCCTTTGGCCCAGGGCGCGATCCTGGAGACCCGGGATCGAGTCCCACGTCGGGCTCCCGGTGCATGGAGCCTGCTTCTCCCTCTGCCTGTGTCTCTGCCTCTCTCTCTCTCTCTGTGACTATCATAAATAAATAAAAATTAAAAAAAAAAATAAAAAAAAAATAAAATCCTACACCAGATACTGTGATGTATCAAGTCTAATTTACTATTATCTGAGGTAGACAGTATAGGCCTGGTATTTCAACATCTTCATCTTTGCAGTAAAACACTGGAAGATAAAAGCCAAATTTTAGTCAGAAGTAATTTAATATTTAATTTCAGGAATATTGAGTTGGTTTCCCCAAAGGCAAAGACTGAGATGGGGATTCATGAGCAAGTAATTTTTGGAATAATGTTCTCAGAGGAAAGGAAGTTAAGGAAGCAGGTATAGTAGGGAAAAAAAGCAAGAATGTAGTTTAACCTAGAGTCCACATTAAGCATGAACTGTACCACAGAGTAGGTACTGCCATTTGTATGCCCATACTAGTCTGCTTCTGGGAGTATGGGTGGCTCTGAGGTTAGGGAGGTCCATTACTCCTCCAGCAAGGTAAGGCAATTCTCCAGAGAGGGGCCATAAATGTTGGCAGCCAAAACTCACAGCGGGTGAAAGATGGGAGCAACAGCCAGGAAAGAGGATCTTGATATGGTGCCAAGAAGATCTACTAGAAGCAGAAAGAAATTTTCTAGAAACACTTTCAGTGATTACTGGACCATGGAATTGGTATAATAAAAGTTGCCAAGTTTGAATTCTGTACAATATATTGCTAGATATTTCACAAGCATATTTCAATTTACTAGAACAAAAAAAGACTGTTTTTTAAGAATAACTTCAGTTTAAAATGAGATAGGATCTACACTTTTAGGGCATAACTTCTAATAAGATTTCACTTAGCAACAATATTTATAAACTGTATCACTGATGATTGTCAAATGGAAGAAGCTATACCAATATAAATTGCAACATTTTGAAATATCTGACAGAATATGGAGGATTTGGGGCATTTTAAGATCCTTATATAATTTTTGAAATATTATATTTATAAAGCACAAGTAAATCACATTTATCTGACCAAAAGAGGGGAAACTTCATAAAAAGAGATATTTCCCCAGAGAACTCTGAGTAGCAACATAAAGCTTTTCTCTCACAATAAATCTAAAGTCAACATTCATCAATGATACTAAATCAGATATAATTTTTAAAAAGACCTACTGGTAATAAGTTTTATTCTCATTTATAAGCAAAAGAGATGACTAATTACTATAATTGGTATCCATTAGCCTAAAGCCAAGCAAGATCTTAGGCTGCAGCTGAGGCTAGGATGCTTCCCAGTTTTATTACAAGGATCTTAACTCAGCAGTTTTTCCTTCCTCCTGCCTCATGTAAATGAGAGTGGCCATCTTTCCATACCACCTAATGTAAGACCGAGGAGCTTCACACGTCTGCTATTTCTGATGACACACTAACACTGCTCCATTTCACTGTGCTCATTCTCATTCACTATTGAAAACAGTAGTAATTTTATTGCAAGGGGAAAGTGGAGGGTATCAATATTTGTTGAGTATCTTTCAGAAGATAGGAAAATGTACATATGTTTTCATCAAGTCACAAATTTTGAGGGCGCCTGGGTGGCTCAGCCAGTTAAGCATCTGCCTGTGGCTCAGGTCATGATCCCAGGTCCTGGGATCGAGCCCGGCATTGGGCTCCCAGCTCAGAGAGGAGTCTGCTTCTCCTTCTCCCTCTGCCCCTCCCAATATTTGTGCGCGCTCTCTCTCTCCAATAAATAAATAAAATCTTTTTATATAAAATCTTTTTTAAAAGAGTGGTAAATTTTCACTTCCATTATCTTTTTAAATAACCATATAAACTTTATTCTCATCCTAAAGCCAAAGAAGCTCAATCTAAAAGAAACTAAATAACTTGCCAGATGTCTCACAAATAATAAATGACTGGAGAGATATTTGTGCCCAAAGATTGGACTATTAAAAAAAATCTGTGCCCTATTATACTAGTTGCTCCCAAAGTGCAGTGCCTGGACCAACAGCGTTACCTCAGAATTTGTTGGAAGTTACAAGTTTGTGTACCTTATTCCAAATCTACTAACTAGATACTGCCAGATGTAGGCCCAGAAGTCTGCATTTTAATAAGTCCTTCGGATAATTATAGTGCATCCTGAAGTGTGGGAATCTTTGTTGTACACTGTATTTCTTTTTCGTGTGTGTGAAAAGAAACAGATGATGTCTATGACCTAGCTTTATGTACTTTTTCCTATTAGAAATTCTATATCCTGTGGACCCCCAAAGATAACCCTGAACTTTGACTATAAACACTGTTGCTGTTAATAAGTTTATTCAAGGTTTTAACTTTTTCTTGATGCTGGTTAACAGGTCTATTTCCTAGATATCAACCTAAGTCCTCCATCATTACCCCACTTTTCACTTAATGCTTATTTATTCATTTATTCATCCATACACTCTTTCATGGAGCAACTATTATTTGAAAGCCTTGTATGCATCAGGTCTTGTACTAGGCAGGTTAATAGTCCCCCAAAGAGGTCCATGTTCTCATCTCCAGAAATTTTGAATATGTTGTGTTACACAACAAAGGGGAGTTAAGGTTGCAGATAGAATTAAGGTTTTGGGGATGACTGGGTGGCTCAGCGGTTGAGCGTCTGCCTTTGGCTCAGGGCATAATCCTGGAGTCCCAGGATTGAGTCCCACATTGGGCTTCCTGCATGGAGCCTGCTTCTCCCTCTGCCTATGTCTCTGCCTCTTTCTCTCTGTGTGTCTCTCATGAATAAATAAATAAAATCTTAAAGAAATAATTAAGGTTTTGAATCAGCTAGCCTTAAAATAGTGAGGTTTTCCTGGATTATTAGTACTTAAAAGATGAAATACCTAATAAGGAAAGGAAAAATAAGATAAAAACAGAGAGGGAGGCAAACCATAAGAGACTCTTAACTCTAGGAAACAAACAGGGTTGCTGAAGAGTGGGGTAGGGTGGGGTAACTGGGTGATGGGCATTAAGGAGGGCACATGATGGAACAAGCACTGGGTGTTATATTAACTGATGAATCACTAAATTCTACCCCTGAAACTAATAAAAGAGTATATGTTAACTAAATTGAATTTAAATAATTTTTAAGTGAAAAAGATCTATATGAGGAAAACTACAAAACTGCTGAACAAAATCAAAGAATAATTAAATAAATAGAGAGATATTCTGTGTTCATGTACAGGAAGACTCAATATTGTCAAGACGTCTTTTCATCCCAATTTGATCTATGGATTCAATACAATCCAAACAAAAATCCCAGAAAGTTATTTTATGGGTATCAATAAACTTATTCTAAAGTTTATATGAAGAGTAAAAGCTAAAACAATATTGACAGAGAACAAAATTGGAGGACTAATGCCACCTGGCTTCAAGACTTGATAATAAAGCTACAGTAATCAAGACAATGTAGTTTTGATGAAAGAAGAGTCAAATTAATGGGACAAAACAGAGAGCCCAGAAACAGACCCACATAAATATAGTTACCTGAAATTTAACAAAGGAGCAAAAGAAATACAATGGAGCAAAGATAAGGCTCTTCAAGAAATGGTGCTGGAACAACTGGACATTCACATGCAAAAAAACATTAATCTAGACACAGACCTTATACCTTTCACAAAAATTAACTCAAAATAGATCATAGAATTAAATGTAAATTCAAAACTATAAAATTCTTAATAACATAAGAAAAAAACTTAGAAGACTTTGGATATGGTGATGACTTTTTAGGTATAATAACAAAGATACAATCCATGAAAAAATAACTGAGAAGCTAGACTTCATTAAAATGAAAAATTCTGCTCTGTGAAAGATCACATCAAGAAGATAGGAAAACAATCCACAAATTGGGAGCAAATATTTGCAAAAGACACACCTGATAAAGGACTGTTGCCCAAAATGTACAAAGAGCTTTTAAAATTCAACGATAAGAAAACAATCTGATTTTAAAATGGGCCAAAGACCTCCAAAGACCCCTTACCAAAGAAGATATACAAATGGCAGATAAAGATATAAAAAGATACTCTACATTATATGTCATCAAGGCAACGTGACTTAACAAGACAGCATGAAGGACATATCAGAATGGCTAAAATCTGAAATACTGCTGACCTCAAATACTAATGAGGAAATGGAGTATCAGGAATTATTATACATTGCTGTTGGGAATGCAGAATAGTTCAGTTACTCTGAGAGGCGGCTTGGTAGTTTCTTACAGAATTAAACATTGTCTTACCATACAACCTACCAATTCATCCAAAGGAGGTGAAAACTTATAACTACACAAAAACCTGCATATGGGTGTTTAGAGCAGCTTCATTCATAACTGCCAAAACTTGGAAACAGCCAAGATGTTCTTCAGTAGGTGAATGAATAAACTGCAGTATGTCCAGATGATGGAATATTTTCAGTGTTAAAATAAAGGAGCTGTCTACCCATGAAAAGACATGGAGTAATGTTATATTCATATTACTGAGTAAAAGAAGCCAATCTGAGAAGACTACATACTGTATGATTTCAATTATAGGACATCCTGGAAAAGGCCAAACTATGGAGACAATAAAAAGGTCGTTGGTTGCTGGAGAGGGTGGGGAAGATAAATAGGCAGAGCACAGTGAATTTTTAGGGTGGTGAAAATACTCTGTATGATATTATTTTTTAAGATTTTATTTATTTATTCATGAGAGACGCACAGTGAGAGAGAGAGAGAGAGAAAGGCAGAGGCACATGCAGAGGGAGAAGCAGGCTCCATGCAGGCAGCCCGATGTGGGACTCCATCCCGGGACTCCAGGACCACACCCTGGGCCAAAGGCAGCTCAAACCGCTGAGCCACCCGGGCTGCCCTCTGTGTGATATTATAATACTGGGTATACATCATTATACACTTGTCCAAGCTCACTGAATATACAACACCAAGAGCCAACCCTAAGGTAAACTATGGACTTTGAGAGATTATGATGTATCAGTGTAGGTTTATCCTTAGTAAAAAAAAAAAAAAAAAAAAAGTTTACTACTCTAGTGATAAATGTAGGATGATATGATTGTGTGTGATCAGGTCATATATGGGAAATCTATGTTTTACTGAATTTTATTATAAAACTGCTCTAAAAATAATGACTTAAATAAATAAAAAGTTCTATTTAAAGAGCAACTTTAGGTCCCTTAAAAATGAGTTTCTTCCTTAGCATTTCTTTCACCAATGTGAGTGTGTGGGAAGAGAAGTTGTTTTTCTAAAGGCTTCTAAATGATAATTTTTTCTAGCTACAGATTTTGAAAAGCATTTAAAAACAGTTTCACAGTGTACTCTCCTGGATGACATCTTTCTCTTGATGTAGAGGAATGACATTTTTTTTAAATGTATTTTTTAAATAGTTGCTCTCCCAAAGGCAAAGATACCTCATTCTAATGTCTCTTCAGCCTCTTGCCTTTTTTCATCCTTCAATTTTTTCCAAGTCTTTCAACACCACTGATACCATTACCCAACATTTTATTATTTTTTCCCAACATTTTGTTAAATGGACTGGACCAAATGAAACATTTTATTCTATGTTGCCATCCATTTTGAAGTTATAAAGAAAAATATTCTAGGTACTAGAACTCAATTTCTGTATGGGTTTAATTCCATTACCCATTCTAATTAACTCAACTGTTTCCGATTTTTCTTTTTAATAAAAGAAACACAAAAAGCTCAAAAACACATGGAGGTAGAGATATTAAGATTAAAAATGGATGTGCTTAAAGGGCTCAACAATTAAAAATAAAGAAAATAAACAATGTCCTGGAGTTTTACTGCAACACTCACAGTAGCAGAAGAGAGGTGTCATATTTACTATGATCTTTCTTGGTAGTTCACCAAACAGTATAATGTAATTTGATTTTCCCAAGCCTTGTTAATAATGCAGGAACCCCATATTTGTATATAAACTTCTTCCTGGAGAGTTTAAATCTCCTCCATAACATTTTCTCTAACCATGCCAATGTTCTACTTGGAAGTCTTACTTATTTGTTTTCTTCCCAATGCTACAAGTGAGAAAATGAGTTATAAAGACTCAGAATATCTGATGACCTGAGAAATTGTTGAATCAAATCTATGATGCATCACTTAAGTTCCAAACTAATTATCCATTCAACTTTGATTCTTTGCTAGGCTAAAAGCTAAAAAAATGATTCAGACACTGTATATCAGTATCACAGAACAATGATCTCTCAGATAGGAAAACCAATGGGATAATACCCTGATTATACCACCTAGAAAAAGTTTCTAAGCTATAGCACAGGGGTGGAGAACACAAGCAGAAGAAGGTCACCCTGATTTGAGGAGTTGGAGCTAGAAACTGGGGATACCATGGCAGCTAGAGTTGTCAAGATACTATACTAGACAGGAAAGAGTTTCACCAAGAGAGACTTTAGAGACCTGCAGAAGGTCCTCAAGTCATCTTCTAACTATAGATCAACATAAATGGAATTGTCTGATGTCAGGCAAAGAACTATTTAGAGACAATTCTCCATGGGTCTCTGTATTAGTACTCCATGGATTGCATTACAGAATACCACAAAGTGGGTGATATAAACAACAGAAATTTATTTTCTCACACTTCTGGTAGCTGGAAGTCCAAGATCAAGGTGCTAACAGGGTTGGTTTCTCATAAGGCCTCTCCTGATTTGGAGATGACCTCCTCCTTCTTGTGTCCTCCCATGGTCTTTTCTCTGTGAATGTATAACTCTGCTATTTCTTCCTCTTTTTTTAAGGACATAAGTCATGTTGGATTGAGCCCTGCCCCTATGACCTCAGTTGATCTCTATTACCTCTTTAAAGGCTCTGTCTCCAAATACAGTCACATTGAGGATAAGGGTTTTGACATATAAATTTTGGGGGTTTGTAATTAAGTCCATAACAATCTCTTTCTGTACCTCTTCCAAATATATTCACTAACTGCCTCTGTTCTAGTATATAATTTCAAAGATGTTTATACAGTGAACTGTCTTACAAGATAGATATAATGTCTCCCTGTGAAGTAAAGGACAGGCATGTTTACTATCCAGTATAAAACATCTATATTCACTAGGCTTAGAGTTCCCTCCTATAATGAAACCTACTACACACACCGGAGTCACCTGGTCCTTTTCACATTGCCCTGTGAGAAGTGGGGCTCATAGAAGTTAACTCCATTCAGGACCTTACAGCTTCTGTCAACATTTATGATACTGTGGCAGCTAAGTTGTTGTCTCGCAAGTAGAACAAAAGCTCAGACTCTTCATAAAAGTCCAAAAGAACTATCCAAAAGAATTACAGCAGGTCCAGAAATAGTTCATGGTTCCATCAATCAAATGGAAAACTTTGTAAGTCACAGGGTATATGGGAGAGGACTCAGAATGACACTGATACAATAATGGAGAAAATTTACCCCTAAAGACTGCTCTAGTTCTATTTAGCAATGCTTAAAATCAAGTCTTGAGAGGAACAAAGCACTGCAAAATAATTTAACTGCAACTCAGAAGAAAGTTCAAGAATATAGGACCTAACAAGGTAAGAACTTGACATTTCTGACATTCACTAAAAATATGATTAGGCTTACAAAGAAGCAGGAAAATATATCCACAGTAAGGAGAAAAATAGATCAATTGGAACTGATCCAGAAATTACAGAAATGTTAGGATTAATAGATAAGGACTCCAAAACAGTTCTCATAACTAGTGCTATATATTCAAAAAGGTAGAAGAAAAATTCAGCATATGAAACAGAGAAAAACTGTTATAAATTAAAAAGTACACTCTGATAAAAAAATACATTGTGTAATATTAACAGAAAATTAGCCACTACAGAAGAAAAAACATTAGTGAACTTAAAGACATGCCAGTAGGAACTGTCACAAATAAAAGAGAAAAAGACTGAATAAAATGAACAGAGTATCACCGAGCTGTGAGACATATCAAGCTGTTTAATGTACATGTAAATGGAGTTCTCAAAAGTGAGGAGCGGTATGGTGAACACGGAAAAAAAATCTTTGAAGAAACAATAGCCAAAAATTTTCTAACTTTGAGGAATACTATAAATCCAAATCCACAAAGCTCAACACTCCACAGGCATGAGAAACATCAAGAAATATTTATCATGACATAATCACACTCAAATTGTGTAACTAGTTGTAAAGAGAAAAATCTTAAAAGGACCCAGAGACAAAAAAGACATTACATACGAGGGGAACAAAAGTAAGAATTACAGTAGATTTTGCCCCGGATTCAATGTAAATGAGAAGACTCTACATTGAACCCCGGATTCAATGTAAATGAGAAGACTCTACAAATAGCAGAGTTAAAACAATGCAAGGAAGGAAGGAAAAGAAGGGAAGGAAGAAAATCGTAAACCTGAATTATATACCTAGCAAAAATATATTTCAAAAACAAAATTGAAATAAAGACCTTTCATACTTACAAAAGCTGAAATAATTCCTCATCCAGACTTGCATTTAAAAGAAAAAAGTTAAAAGAATTCTTCCAGTAAGATGAAAATAATACCAGATGAAAATCTGTGGTTTTTTTTCACAAAGTAGTAAAGAACACCAGAATTGGCAAATACAAAGACTTTTAAAATTATTTTTTAACACTCTTTAAAATATAACTGTCAATTTAAAATGTAAATAATAATGCAGGGTGTTGTTTATAGCATACATAGAAATAAAATCCATAAAGACCATAACTTAAGGGCTGAGACAGGGGAAAATTGTCAGAAGGTTCTTATACCATAGATCTTATACCATATGATCAAGATCATACTATAATATTAATCTAACGATGAGGAAAAATTATAAATGTGTCCTGTAAACCCTGAAGCAATCACATAAAAAGAAGAAACATAGCTAATTAGCCAACAGGAAATAAAATAATAAAAAAAAACTATCCCCCCCCCCAAAAAAAAGGCAGAATAGGAGGAAAAAACAAATAATTGATTCATGTAGACACAAAAAGACAAATGGTAAATTTAAACCCACCCATATCAGTAATCACATTAAAGTGGTCTAAATACTGCAATAAAAGATAGAAATAGTTGGATTGAATAATGTAGAAAGGAATACTAAACAAAAGGGAAATCAAGAAACCCACTTTGAATGTGAAGATGAAGGTAGACTAAAAAGAAAATAATGACAACAGATATACATACTAACACTAATTGAAAGAAGACCAGACCAGTTATATTAATACCAGAAAAAGTAGATTTCATAACAGAATATTCTTTAGGGTGAGGCCCCTGGGGTCTCAGTTGGCTAAGTGTCTGACTCTTCTTTTAGTTAAGGTCATGATCTCAGGGTCGAGAGATCAAGCCCCATGTCAGGCTCTGTACTCAGTGTGGAGCCTGCTTAAGATTCTCTCTCCTCTCCTTTCTCCTCTCCCCTGCAAAAAAACAAAACAAAACAAAACAAAAAGAATATTCTTTACAGCAAATAAGAGGCTACTTTGAATACTGTACCTCCTGAAGAAAAACAAAATATGGTCAATTATTAACTCAAATTTGCATTCTGGTCACCATCCACCTTTTTCTTTCCTAAGCTTTATTTTCCTCAGATATGTGAGAAGATATATGGACTAGGAGATTCTTAATTCTTGAACATTATTAGAAATCTAGTTTTTATTAAGTTTTGACTACTGAAAATTATCCAACTCTTTGACAACTCATGGGTCACGCTTTTGATGATATTTATGAATGGTATATAATTCGGATGTTACAGTCATCAAGTCTCTTATAAAACTGGAATTATAAGTTTTTATATCAATATTGGTAACCACATATTTTACAAAAATTTATGAATTACTGAATAAAATAAATATCTTACAACAACTCCATGAGAGTTTTGTTGGTGGGCCCAAAAAAGTCTTCCTTGAAAGTCCAATTAAATATTTTTTAAGATTTTTTAAATTTCTACATTGGTAGGTAGACCTAGAAGGAGATGAGGCAAGCCTGTTTCAAGGCTCAGCAACTGATGGCAGGTAAAAGATGTTCCATATACCCTCAACCTGGCAGGAGAAATTGGTCAAATATATTTTAGCAGCTGCCAAAGCAAATAGAGATACGGAGGAGATAAGACAAAAGAATTTCAAATGATCCTATGGAGACTAATTAAAGAATTGTACAAGTTTAAAGCTATATATTTCTGTAAATTCCAGCCTTCTCTAAGTTCTTAATTACTCTTTTAAACTTTTAACACATCTGGGAACTGTTAATCCCATGTCCTGGTGCTCTGCCCATCTTAAAGAACTACCAAAAAGTCCAGAGGTGTCTCCTGGGGAAAAGTGAAACTCAAGTTACCAAGGCCAAGTCAATTTCTAGCTACAGAACTGATTGTTCTCAACACTGAAATATATGTCCTAATTGACTTATGGAATTGATTAGGCAGGCTAAAAGGTTTGAAGTCACAGTGACAGATTGGGTTGTGTACTGAGAAAATAATGGTCCAGGATTCAAGAGATAGGTCTTTGTTATGATAGTAACAGTATAGGAGCCCTGATAAGTTACTCAGCATCTCATGGCTCAATTTTCTCATTTACACATTGGGAAATCATTCCTACTGTGCTTATCTCAGAGACCTCATTGTGGATAAGTTATATAAATTTTATAAAGTATTTAGAAATAGTAAATAGAATGAAAAGAGAAAATGGACAATAACCAGGGAAAACTATTTTTTAAAGATTTTATTTATTTATTCATGAGAGACACACAGAGAGAGACAGAGACAGGCAGAGGGAGAAGCAGCTTCCCATGGGCAGCCTGATGCAGGACTCGATCCCAGGACCCCAGGATCATGACCTGAGCTGAGGGCAAATGCTCAACCACTGAGCCACTTGGGTATCCCAGAGAAAAATTATTTGTGAATTATTCTAAATATTTTAAAGTTTAGCGGTGCCTGAATGGCTCAGTGGGTTGAGTGTCTGACTCTGTTTTGGCTCAGGTCATGATCTCATGGGTTATTTCATTATTTTGTCATTATTATTAAAGCTAGTCTTTGAATTCTATAAGGAAAACATTTAATTTTCTAAAAAAAAACTGAAAAAGGAATTACCCAAGTTCAAAACCTAATTCATGACATACTCATTAACCTAGCTTCTATGTAAGGAAGACATTTCCCAACAATCTGAGGTGCCCAGAAAATGGAAGAATCTGTCTTCTAAAGAAAGAAGTTCCATTCTTGTAGATATTATAAGGATTATTCCTGCATTGAAAGGAAGGAGGCAAAGGAATATTAAATGAACCCTAAGCTGCCAAATAGGTTCATGTCACAAAAAAATGCTAAAGACCTCTAGGGCCTAGTGATTCTCCCAAATGGGGTTTGACCTTGACATGCAGGCAAAGGCAAGATATGAGCAAATGTGGGAAAGAGAGCAGGGAGAGATTTGCACAAACTATGTTTTTCTACAGGGTAGGAAAAAACAATGTATTGTACTATCCTCTGGTTGTGATATATGAAAAACGTTCACCCCAATTGACAATGGCAGTGAACGTTCTGTTCTGGTGTCCAGTTTAAGAAGATGAAGTAAGCAGCTGCTGCTCTGCTCTGGAATATTAACGAAGCCTGGTAAAATTCTGGTTAGATGCACTAATGGCCAACTTAAGATAACATAACACACACACACACACACACACACACACACACACAACTCTAGTATCAGACCAGGGTAATATCTTATTTCACCCTATATCAAACAAGTTGTATACATCAATATATGTATATATCTGTAATAAACAATAAAACTTAAATTCCTATATCTGTGTATAATCCAAACAATGAAACAGACCTGAGGTTACCTCTAAGATACTTGTGTTCATTGAAGAAGAAAAATTTTCAGCAATTATATTTTAGAGGAAAAGCAAATATTCCCTAGAGGTCTATGTTCCAGTATTTTCTTTAGTTATAAATTGAACTTTAAAATTTACAAATTGTCACAAAAGCATTGAGTTTTTCACTGAGGTTCTAAGAAAGACAGTAACACATTAATGATATTGTAAAGATATTTATATATCTTTATAACATGGTAATATAGAGAGTAACAATATATTAAACAATTACTAATATTCACAAGAACCTTATGAGGTAAGTACTATTATTATCTCTGTTTCAAAATAGAAGCATGGGATTTAGAGAGATTAAAGTATTTGCCCACGGTCACGAAAGTCGAGAAGCCTGGATTTGAACTAATTCATTTAGAATGAGATCATAGCTGTATGTGATGGCTCTGTAGGAGTAACCATGGTGAGGAGTTTGCTTACACGGCTCCCTTTAATCCTCTATAACCCCATTAATTCAGTACTATTGAGATCCTCTTTACAGATAGGCAAACTGAGATTAGTGAGATCTAGAGTCTCCTAGTTAGGATATTGAAGACTTGGGATTCTCCCCAGGCAGTCTGACTCTGAAGGCAATGTGTTTAATTCCTCCACTCTACCATTTTTGCAAAGTGAAAGAGATACTTAAAATGACCTCTGCATAGAAACACTATAATCATCTTATCCTTTATCACAATGCAGGAACATAAATCCTTCCAATTCTTCAAACTCTATTCTAATTTTCATTTGTATTAAGTTACTTTCTTAGGAACATGGTACACATTATGAATTTTAAAAATATTCATTCACTGGAGCATAATGCTGGGTTATGTGGACCTAAGCTCGCTCACTGTGTAGGTACAGTACCCTTTTCGATAGAAAACTCAGTGCTGTTAAGTACAGCCACATAGTAAAAACCTTTCCTGGTTCAAGGGTAAAAAGTCCAAACACTTAAAGAACTAAAAGGCAAGTAAATTGCAGAGATGCATTTTCACAATGCATTTCACAATGCATTATTTATCCTTATTTCACATTTTCTAAAACAGGAAGAGGCTATCATTGGTAACCTTTCCTGAAAACACCAAATAACAGTGTATCTAGCACTTGCTTCTTCTAAAAGGTCTAGCATACAAAATCACTTCGAAAATGTATAACCTGGAACTAATCATGAAGAATCATCAGACTCGCTTAATTTGAGAACCATTCTATAAAGCACCTGCCCAGGAATCTTCCAAAATATTACAGTCGTGAAAGTCAAAGGAATCTGAGGAAGCACTGTACATTAAAGAAGACTTAAGAAATAATGACAACTGAATTTAACATGTGAGTCTGGATTGGATTGTGAGCTATGGAGAATTTTTTTTTCTAAAAAAAAAGATACTGTCACAATTAACAAAAATTTCTATCAGATCTATGGGTCACAGCAATTGCACTGCTGGGGATTTACCCCAAAGATACAGATGCAATGAAACGCTGGGACACCTGCCCCCCCGATGTTTCTAGCAGCAATGTCCACAATAGCCAAACTGTGGAAGGAGCCTCGGTGTCCATGGAAAGATGAATGGATAAAGAAGATGTGGTCTCTGTATACAATGGAATATTCCTCAGCCACTAGAAACGACAAATACCCACCATTTGCTTCGACGTGGATGGAACTGAGTGAAATAAGTCAATCGGAGAAGGACAAACATTATATGTTCTCATTCATTTGGGGAATATAAAAAATAGTGAAAGGGAATAAAGGGGAAAGGAGAAAAAATGAGTGGGAAATATCAGAAAGGGAGAAAGAACATGAGAGACTCCTAACTCTAGGAAACAAACTAGGGGTGGTGGAAGGGGAGGTGGGTGGGGGGTAGGGGTGACTGGGTGACGGGCACTGAGGGGGGCACTTGATGAGATGAGCACTGGGTGTTATTCTATATGTTGGCAAATTGAACACCAATAAAAAAAATAAATTTACAGATCTATGGGTCAGCTGATAGTATTACATCAGAATTAATTTCTTGATTTAAATAATGGTACTGTAGTGATGTAAGAGGTTGTCTTTGTTTTAAGGAAATAATTAAAAAGATCTTGTTTCTACAAATCTCAAGTATTTTGGAAAAAATAGATATCTCAATCCACTGTTTTTATGAAACCAATTTTTCATGCTTTAACCCTCTATTAAATTATACATGGATTCACTGGATGCTAAGAGCCAGTTTGTTCATTTTTGAAGCATTGAGCATGCATTAGCATTTTAGAGAGCATGAATAAAATATTGGCAGTGGTGTTTCCTATATTCACTTTATGAAAAATCTGGCTTTGGGTGATTACTACTCTATAAGCCATATCTGTAGTTTGAAACCCTGTTATAACCTAGAAGTTGATTTAGCTTCTTTAAGCAACATGAAAAAGGTAGGTCTGATGATAATCAACACAATGTGCCTGTCAGTTCTCATCCTTGTCAATTCTAATCCCCAGCATTATTGGTCACTTCTTAGCCAGTCCTGAGTATCCTGGAGGGGCCTAAAGGTATTGGACTCTGATCCCTGGATGATTTAGACTCTGTCAATATACTAGTCTGCATGTATTTCCTACCACACTGCAAATTTCAAATTCTTGAAACTCTCTATGACCTTAAACTAACTCATGGCATATGGTTTTCCAGGAATATGTGGATCCCCAGATTAAAAGAGGCACACTCACATTCCCAACCTTCTATACTTTTGTCTACTTTTAAAATAACAAAAATTAAAAATTCCCACTTTTATACTCTTGATTTTTTTAATGCTATGTTCAACCCCTATGCTCTGGTAGTTTCTAAGTGATAAATTTTTGAAAGAAATATGGAATAGTTGATCAAATTAATTATCAAACAACAAAAAGGAAAGTGTAAGTAAGAAGCTTACATATTCTTATGTATTGTAAGGATAAATGGGGATAAATGGATTATTCCTGATTCACCCTTGGGGATAATTTTTTTGTTGTTGGTTTATTTGTTTGTGGGTTTTTTTGGGATAAAAATCTTAAAATAATCCTCAGATTTGTTCACTATAAATCTGATTCCCCATATAATGTGAGTATAGATAAGAGAGAATTTTAAATACTTCCGTGGTTTGTCATTGGGGAAATACTCCATTTTATAATATGCTATATACTACAAAGCCCTCAACTGCTCTTACCTTGAAATTCATGGTTGATAAGGATCATCAAAAGACCACTAACTAAAGAAAACAATAAAATCTAAAAACAAACACATTCCACTGAAACACCTCAAATATGCAATAATTTCTTATTTTAATATAAAACTTTACTGTTTGTAAACGTTTTCACCAATGCTTTCTAAAACGCAGATCAGAGTAGACCTTAATCCCATGACCACTCTAGCCTCAACATCAGGACATACTTTTTGTTTCATCAGAGTTTTTGAGCATTTTATATCTCGTATACTTCTCAGACCTAGTAACTTGTGCTTATCTCAGCCCCTCATCCTATAATTCCTTCATCAATTACAACCTCCCAACTTCCTAGCATCTACCAAATTTTTATCTGCCTTTCAAGCATCAAGTACAATATCACTTTCTCACTCACAACCCTCTTAGTAAGTTAGTTTTTTGAACATTTCATAAGCATCTCCCAGCACTTTCACATATATGGACTACAGAATATCTCACATGCCTATATTAATGTTGGATGGATACGGTAGTTATTTTTAGGTGTCAACTTGGCTAGGCTATGGTATCCAGATATTTGATCAAATATAATTCTAAATGTTGTTTTGTAAAGATACTTTTTAATAGGAGATTAAAATTTAAATCAGCAGACTTTGAATAAAGGAGACTACTCTCCATAATGTGGGTGGGCCTCATCTAATCAGTTGAAGGACTTAACAGCAAAAGACTGAACTCTCCCTAGGAGGGAATTCTGTCAGCAGCCTTCAGATTTGAGCTCCTCCCCACCCTCCTCTTCCCACCCTCTCTAGATAGATACATATGGATATAAAAATATACAGATACATCTTATTGTTTCTGTTTCTTTGGAGAACCAAGACTAAACTAATACATTGGAGGATACTAGAATATTTTGATTCTCTGTATTTTTCTGTATCTTTAAATTTTCTACAACTAAGATCTTAGTGGAATTCAGGTACAAAACAAAAATGCAGAGGTCTTTTGTTAAATAGGATTCACATACTCTAAAATGCTAACAATTATTATCTAAGTGTGTCTTTCATATTTTTTTCTTTGCACTAGTCTCTATTTTCAAAATATCCTGTAAAGAACTGTATTACTTATGTTAAACAGAAAGAAAAAAGTTATATTCTGTGAGAAAAGCATCAAAAAGCCCTTTAAGTTAGTTAGATATTCTATTTATCACTAGGGCTCTTTGCACCCTGATTTGAAAACAGGTGAATAAATACTTGAGGTCAGCCATTTTGGAAGGTCAACAAGAAATGATAAAAACTATGGTGTACTAGAGAATGTGTACCCCATCAATAAATGGCAGTAGCTATAGGTCCAGTAGATCACGATTAAAAGTTCTAAAAATATGTTAGACTCTTACTTGTTCAAAATATAACAGTTTTAAAATGATGACAACTAACTAAAAAAATAATAATAACCACTTTACTTTCCAAACAAACAAACTACTGAGGACTCTACCTTCTGGCCTCAGGCTGATTCTCTCTAAAAGTTATTTAACTTCCCAGCATTGTTTTAGCATACCCCACTGAGAGTGTCATCTTTCAGAATGGTACTAAATGCTTCTATGTGTTGCCTAGGGTATGAATTTCAGAGACAAAATTAAAGAATTGCACGTACCTACTGATGAATGATAATTAACTATACTTAAAAGCAGAGTGGTTCTGTGATAATCTTCATCTCTCTCTCTTTCATCAATTCAAGGGATTTCCCAGCCTAAAAATTACTCAATCATGTATTTCTAGGCTATTTTAAAAATGTATATATGAATAGTAAACCTAAAAAATCAAGGCAATCTCTTGCTGACATAGTTAATTTAAAGCAGTAGTTTTCTAAAGGGCTCTGTATCACTCACTCCACAGGAACATTTTAGGACCAAAGTGATGGAGGTGGAAAAGTACCAGAGTGAAGTATGCAGAGGTCCAGAAATGTTCCAGATTGTCCCAAATGTGAAGAACTATCCTGCCCTTTTATGACTGTCAAGCATCCCCAGTGAATGTTCATGAACATGAAAAGCTTATGTGAGTATAGATAGACTTATTTTATAAAGAAATACAAAGCATATTTGTAAAGTTTTAAAATAACCTAAATTTTCTAGAAATTCCACTTCTACGTATAGTGAGGAAATCTGTACTTTGCTCTCCAAAATGTTACCAAGGATTTCTCAGTATTCCAGAAAATTATGCCAGTGAAGTCAATGCTGCTCCTGGCGTTTGAGTAGCCCACACTATACATCTGCATCTGTTGGTATGTATAGTTGTCACAAGTCTACTGATTCTATGGAGGGGTACAAGCATCGGACTACCTCATCATGTCTTCTAGAATGCTCATACCTAAACATTTACATAATGAAAATACTTTTTAAAAAAATGAAGCATTTAGCATTTATATCTCCTTTAAAGTCAGAATACTATAGTGCTTTTGAAAATTTATGTCAGTAGGTTCTAATACCTATAAATTTTATTTCAGGATATTAAATGAGGCATTAAAATATTTATTATTAAAAGAGATTGTTAGGTCCAATTGAGTTGAGAAACACTAATTTAGAATATATCCTGATTGATGAGCCTAATCCATATTCATGTCCTCAAGGTTAGAAATGCAGTACAGTCATTCCATCTCTGAAATGAAATGTTTTACTTTTGCCAAATTATGGACTTATCACAGTGTGGAACATCATTTCTTAAAACTTTATGAAAGCTTTCTTATTTAAAAATGCAACGATTTGATTTCCCACCTAATTTTTTTTCATAATCATTGAGCAGGATTTAGGTATATTTATGTTACCACTCTTTATTGCTACGGCTTGTGCTATCTCAGAAAAGAAATAGTAAAACACATTAAGGGTATTCATTAAGCATTTATAAAATTTGATTTATGTGCACACCATTACTAGAGAACCTGTTATTAATGATGCTTTGAAGACTATTACCTTCTATTGCCAAAATCAGAGCCCTGTGAGCTACGGTCCCATCCTCTAATCTTTCGATTGCATGTAAAACACTTGGCACACCAAGCTTAAATTGTTAAACTCTCACTGAAATTTAAGTAATAATCCCATTCTAGGAGAAATAAAGGAGTCTGTTATTAATTACTTAAGACAGCTTAAATTCTCCTTTAAATTGACCTTCGGAACTTTTTGAAAGTTCTACCTGGAGGTCAGATGCAGCTATATGCTTATCAAAACCGTTTAAGTAAGTCATCATCTTAAATGAAGCATGCAGCTTCAGAAAGAAAACAAGAGAAATGATAAATATAGAAAGGGGCCACACACTTGGCCAGCCAGATGAGCTAAATTAATTCTGGATGAATCAATAGGTTGAGGTAGCTATAACCCAATTTCATCTGCCAGAAACTATCTTCCTACAATGTCATCTGAATCTACTTACGCTGTTTGAGTCTACTGTAGACATTCTCCTCATTATGTTATTATGGACTCCCAAAAATCTAATTAAAGTGCAGTATAATAAACAACCAACAAGGAAATGAATGAAAATATTTTCCCTCCTACCTTTGCTTTCTAAGGGCTACTATCATCACTGCCCCAATGATTATATAGTATAGCCCTCATTTCTTCCTAATCATTTCATGTAACATCTAGCTCATTCCTATTTTCATTAGTTATTTAAACAAAAAAGTCCTATCCCATTTTCCTTTTAAACTTATCCTCTTACATCTCCAAATAAATCTCACTGTGTCACTCTTCTGACCTAAAGTCAAAACCTCTGAATCTGATATTATTGAACAAGTTGGAATAGGTGGGTTAACATACTGAAATAGCTTTGTTGAACTCATGTTTACATACCTTTGCTGGAATATAACTCCTATACCATAACTCATCTAAAGTATACAATCCAATTCTAAAGGAGACCTCATACTCATAAGTAGCCAATTTAAACCCTCCCTTCCCTATCCCAGCCCTAAACAGTATTCCTTTACTTACTATCCCTATAAATTTGCCTGTTCCAAACATTTCATGTAAATCACACAATCTGTGGTCTTTTGCAACTGAGTTCTTTTACTTAATATATTTTTAAGATTCATCCAAGTTTTACCATGTATTGGTACTTGATTTCTTTTTACAAATAATCTACTGCATGGATGTATCACACTTTATCCATTCATTAACTGATGGACGCTTGGGCTGTGTTCACTTTTGGTTCTTATAATGGTTCTATAAAAATTCATGTACAAAAAAAAAAACAAAAAAAAAAATTCATGTACAGGTTTCTGTGTGGACACACGTTTTCATTTCTTTTCAGTATGTGCCTAGGGTATGTTGCTAAATCAAATGGTAACTCAATGTTTAACCATTTGAGAAACCATTGAAAAGTTTCCAAAATATTTACACCATTTACGTTCCCACCAGCAATGTACAAAGGTGTCAATTCCTACACATCCATGCCAAATCGTGTTCCTACCTCTTTTATTATAGTGCTCATATAGGAGTTAAGTGATTTCGATTTGCATTTCCCTAATGACTGAGGATGTTGAACATCTTTTCATGTTATAATTGGTTTGTGTACACCTTCTTTGGATAATTATCTATTCAACTTCTTTCCTCATTTTGTAATTGGGTTGTCTTCTTAACCAAGTTGTGAGAGTTGTTTGTATGTTCGAGATACTAGTCACTTATCAGATACATAATTTACAAATGTTTCCCCCCATTCTGTGAATTTTCTTTTCACTTCTTTGATGATGTCCTTTGAAGCAGAAAAGTTTTTATTTTTGATGGAGTCCAATTTTTTCTTTTACCATTTGTGCTTTTGATATCCTGAAAAATCATCATCTAATGCAAGCACACGAAGATTACTCCTATATTTTCTTCTAAGAGTTTTATAGTTTTAGCTCTTACATTTAGGTCTATGATCTATTTTGAGTTAATTCTTTTGTATGGTCTTTTTAATATGCTGTTGAATTTGTTTCAAGTTAGATTTTTACATGCTTTGTTTTATAAATGAACATAACAATGGGTAGAAAAGATGTAACAGTGAATGCAGCGTCCCTTAAAAAGTGCTTATTATGATGTACCACCATTCAGTGTTCACCTTAAGCTCCCAAATTCAGGGATTTAATTTTCACTGCCACAGATATATTTAAGAATCATGGTAATATCCACTAAGTTCCATATACTTTATGAGGCACAATGAGAGGAACCAATGGATACCTACATATTGGGCAAGTCATCCTTTGGACTTCAATTTCGTCATTAAAATGGTGATATGATAGAGATCGTAAAGGATTGTAATAGGAAATAATAAAATGCATGTAAAGTGCTTAGAATAGTACTTGGCACATAATAAGCATATTACACCTCTCTAATAGTAACAGTCTTACTGTTTGTATTAGTATTATTATTACTATCTCATTTAATCCCAACACACTCTCTGGCAGACAGGTATTACCAGTTGGGAAAACAAGTATTTAAAAACAGGTAATTTAAAACAGAGAACTAGGTGCAGGGCTAACAGAGAGGGTGACAAAGAAGGGAAGGGAAAGGAGAATAAAAACTAGTTAACTCCTGCCAGTTCTAAAGCCAGGGGGACTAAAAAGGGTAAATTATTTTAGTTGATCTCAGAAGCCAGGGTTGCCAATTGAGCTTGGAAACTTGGAACAGGTGATGTCTGAGGGGCTAGCCAAGCCAGAATTGGAAACCTGGAGGCGGGGCTACAACGAAAAGGAGGGCCCCCGGGAAACTGGGAGCAGAGAGAACAAAAGGTCCAGCAGAAAGCTTAACAAGAGCTAATGCAGGCTCTGCTGGAGCTGCCACCTTAAGAAGAGGGAAAAAAAGGAGAGAATCTGGTTTATCGACTACTCCGGTTTTCCAGTGTCCTGAGGGTGCTACCCATTGGCTAACCCTAACCTGAAGCAAGGCTGTCTGGGAAATGTAGTTTGTAGCCAAGGGCCAAGAAGATGGGAGCCCTGGGTGGCTCAGCGGTTGAGTACCTGCCTTCAGCCCAAGGCGTGATCTTGGGGACCTGGAATCGAGTCCCATGTCGGGCTCCCTGCATGGAGCCTGCTTCTCCCTCTGCCTGTGTCTCTGCCTCTCTCTCTTTCTCTCTCTCTCTCTCTTATGATTAAATAAGTAAAATCTTTTTTAAAAAAGAAAAAGGGCCAAGAAGAGATCTGAGAGCAAACACGCAGATGTCTGGCACAGAGGCTAAGTATGCGGAGGAATCTTGTCTTCTATCCCTGAGGAGCAAGGATCTGGCCTGGGAATTCTCTTTTCATCGTAATATAAAACCTCTCTAGAATGCCTACGAAAAAAAAGCACTGGAGGATGCCTGGTGTAATTCCAGGAACAGTAATTTCAATAGTAATTAACTTAGTGATTTAGGTGGCAATCTGCTTTCAGTTTACTAGTCCTCAAATCATACTACTCTGTTTCTGTCACCACTTGAAAGAGCCAACTATAGTTAAAACAGTAGAGAGACAGAAGGAGAGATCCCTCAAGGACAGGGAGTTCATCATTTTACTCAGTTTGGGGTACACTGCCTACATGAGCATCCAGTTTTATGTACTTACTGAATACTTGCATAATACCTCCTTTTCTCGACACTCCAGTCGTACCTCCTCTTGCCTTCAGTCCCCATTGAAATTGAATGTATTTCTTGAAAAACATAGATTGGTTTGTGTGAACACATTTTTAATACACGTCGAAGTAGTTTTAGTTCTCATTCTGCTTAATTTTTATCACTCGACTCCATCAATGCTTTTAAGATCTATATGAGTTGCCTCTTGTATATCTCATCTGTGGCTTCTACTCATCATATTTTGAGTTGTGCATCTACCACATTTTACCTGAACAGTCTCCCAGAGATACACATACAGACTGCCTGCATCTCCCAGGCAGATGATGAACACTTCAATAAACATGCTGTACATGTACTCTCATGTGCCTCCATGATGACTTCACTGGAATATAAACAGAGTCAAAAAATTGCTAAAGCATATATATATATGTATATATAAACATATATATATATATATGTTTAATTTTACTATGTAGTGCCTATTGCTTCCCTGAATGACTGCACTGGTCTACAGTTTCAAGAGCAATGAGGAGGATTTCCATGTCCCCAAATCTCTGACTGCAATTGGCACAATCCAGCTTTCCAATTATTGCCAGTTTAATAGCTATAGAGTGATCTTGTTTTCTTTCCATTTCTATTTCTCTAACAATAGTTTAGGGAATCTCATCACACGCTTGTTACTTTCATAGATTTTCTCTTTAGTAAGGTGCTTGTTTAAATCTTTGATCCACTTGATGGGATGAGCACTGGGTGTCACACTATACGTTGGCAAATCAAACTCCAATAAAAATAGGCAAAAAAATCTTTGATCCACTATTTTTTGTAACTGCAGTAATATTTTCCTTCTTTGTTTGCAGATCATTTTATGTAAAACAAGGAACTCTTCTCAGTTTTAGACCTCACAATATTTTTCCATTTTGTTAACGGTGAATTAAATTTGTTTAATGTCCTTCGCTGAACAAGAGTAGAAATCCTTAATTTTTACATGAACTCTTTAAATTTTTGCCTTGTGATTAGTATTTTTTTTTAATTTTTATTTATTTATGATAGTCACAGAGAGAGAGAGAGAGAGAGAGAGGCAGAGACACAGGCAGAGGGAGAAGGCAGGCTCCATGCACCGGGAACCTGATGTGGGATTCGATCCGGGGTCTCCAGGATCGTGCCCTGGGCCAAAGGCTGGCGCCAAACCGCTGCGCCACCCAGGGATCCCGTGATTAGTATTTTTGAAGTTTTAAGGAGGACTTGCCTCTGGATCATGCCTTTCTACCTTTTCTTCTATTAATATTGCTGTTTCACCATTCAAATTTGGGCCTTTAATCTAGTTATAATTTATTTTTCCTTGTGGTGGTAGATAATAATCTACTTTTGTTTTGCTCCGTATGGTCATCCCTTTTGCCCACCCCATTCATTAAACAATCCACTTTCTCCATTGAGATGTGTATCACTCCTCTGTGAAGTTCCCATCTCCATCTGTCTCTGAACATACTTTGGTGTTCCCGTTTGCTGAATTTTTCTTGCTTTGACAGCACACTCTATTTCTGTGACTTTGTTTTAGGTTTTTTTTTTTTTTAAGATTTTATTTATCCATTTATGACACACAGAGCGAGAGAGAGACAGAGACAGAAGCAGGCTCCATGCAGGGAGCCCAATATGAGACTCAATCCGATTTTTGCCCTGGGCCAAAGGCAGGTGCTAAACTAGTGAGCCACCCAGGGATCCCTGTTTTAGGTCTTAATATCTAGCATGGTCAGTCCTCTATCTCTACTCTTACATTTTTTAAAGATTGGCCTAGTTATTATTCCTGAATTTTCATTTATCCATACATTTTTTATAGTAAAAAGTGAGTTTAGCAAGCTCCTAAATATTGTACTATAATTTTATTGCATTTATGAATGAATTTGAAAGAATCAGTATCTTTACAATATTTTGTCATTCCAGTCAAGAGCATGGAATATGTTGTGTCCTTTATTAGTTTTAAACTTTAATTATGAAGATCTATTTTTTTTAAATTATTTGACAGAGTGAGTGAGTGAGCACACAGGTGGGGGCAGGGGGCAGCAGGCAGAGGGAGAGGGAGAAACAGAATCCCCACTGAGCAGGCAGCCTGACATGGAGAAAAGGGGCTCCATCTCAGGACTCAGGACCCTGGGATCATGACCTGAGCTGAAGGTAGATGCTTAACCAACTGAACCGCCCAGGCACCCCTAAAAATCTACTTTTCTTATTTAAGATAGATTAGATTCTTAGATTTTTCTTATTTAAAGATTTAATTCCTAGATTATTAATGGCAATGTGTTCTTTTATAAAATGTTCTAATTGGCTGTTTCTGATCATTTTTATAGTGACCTTTTTATCAACAATATAGCAGGTGAATGTTTTAAGAATTCCTAATCCAGAAAGTTTGGAGTTGTCAGTTTTCTAGGTAAATCACTTCATCCACAAGGAGTGTGAATTTTATTGTCCCATATTAAAATCCTTAAATTTCTGGTTTTCTCTCTCTAATATTGGCTAGGTCTTCCTATCCTAGATTAAAATGCAGGAGTGATAATAAATATACTTGCCTTGTTCCAAATCATAAAAAGAACATATTTCAGTTACTCCAATAAGTGTAATATTTGCTGTAGGGTGTTAGAATACAAATTTACCAAGATAAGGAATTCCTTTATATTCTTGGCTTGATAGAATTTTCTATTTTAAATTGATGAAGAACTGTATCAAATATTTATTCTGTACTGGTTAAGATAACTGTATAAATCCTCTTTTAATCAACTTATGTGGAAATCAGTATTGATAGATTTTTTGAATTTGGGGTGTTTTGCTTTTGTGGGATAACCTTATGTTGTATTATTTAATAAGCTATTAAATTTAATTCAATATTTTATTTAGGACATTAGCAACTATATAAAAAAAGGGAAATTCTTCTTACCTAATTTTGTGATCAAGATTATATTATCTTCATAAAATGACCTAGGCATAAGTGTTCCTGTTTTTGTATTCTGGTCCTTGAGACAGAGGAAAAGTAACAGATCCTTGACCATTTGGTAGAAATCACATGTAAAACTATCTAATCCTGGAGTTTTTTTTTTTTTTTTTTTCCAGAGAAATGGGCCTAACAGCATTTCAGTTGCTTTGATTCTTATTAGCCTACTGAGGCTGTCTTTCTCTTTGAACCCACTTGAACATTTTACATTTTCCTAGGAGATGATACACTTCAATCATATTTTCAAATATATTATTGTTTGCATATGCAGTTACTTTCTAAATTTTTGCATACAAATTCTTTTATCTCATTTTGCCTTTTATTTGTATCTTCTCTTGTTTCATCTTGACTGCATTACAGAAGGTCTACTTTATTAATCTTTTCAAAGTATAACCTTTGATTATGGTAATTTTCTATGTTAATGTTAGCCACAATTTGATTTCTACTCTTATATTTTCCTTTTTATTTGTTATTGAAGTATAATTAACATGCAGTGTTATATGAGTTTACAATATAATGATTCAACAACTCTATCCATTACTCAGTGCTCATCATGCTAAGCTTATTCTTAATCTCCTTTATCTATTTCACCCAACATTGTTTACAATAGCCAAGATATGGAGTGACCCAAAATCTTTTCTCAATTTAAAAAATGCTCAAGGGCAGCCCGGGTGGGTCAGAGGTTTAGTGCTGCTTTTGGCCCAGGGCGTAATCCTGGAGTCCTGGGATCAAGTCTCCCATCAGGCTCCCTGCATGGAGCCTGCTTCTCCCTCTGCCTGTGTCTCTGCCTCTCTCTCTCTCTGGTCTATCATGAATAAATAAATAAAATATTTTAAAAAAATAAAAAAATTTAAAAATGCTCACGTTTTCCATGGCTTTTTACATTAAGTATTTATTCTATTGATTCCGCCTTTGCATCATGACTTTAAAGGATTTATACTATTTTAGGACATATTTATTTACACTATTCCATATTTTTTCCTTTGACTTTGTCATTTACCTTTACACTCTTTCCTGCTTTCTGTTGGCTACATCAGTATTTCTTTTCTAGGATTAAAATGTAAACGTCCTATTTTGAAGAGGTATCTGCACTCATGTTTATCGCAGCATTACAGCAGCCAAGATATGGAAACAATCTAAATGCCCATTAATGGGCAATGGATAATAAAGATGTGGTATCTATACACAATGGAACATTATACAGCCTAAGAAAGGAGACTATCTGGCCATTTGCAACAACATAGATGGACCTTGCATACATTATGCTAAGCAAGATAAGTCAGATAGAGCAAGACAAGTACTGTATGATATTACTTACATGTGGAATCTAAAAAAAAAAAAAAAAAGCAAGCCCATTAAAATAAAAAAAGCAAAATTATGGATACCAGGGAATAGGAGATGGAGAAGTCAGATTGATTTAATGGTACAAACTTGAAACAAGTAGTAAATAAACCATAGTGATCTAATGTACTGTTTGATGAATATAGACAATATTGTATCATAACTTTGTAATGTAATATGGCTAGAAAGGCAACCATATAATATATAAATGTATCAAGTAACACACTGCACATGTTAAATTCAGACAAGGTTCTATTTTCCCCTCACATTGTTGACCCTTTAATTAACATGCATCTGTGTATTCATGTAGCCCTATTGATGTTTTGAACCATATCATTATCTATATTGTCCTTATAAAAACCAAAGTATATTAGCACACATTCCTGTTTGTTTCCCTACCTGAATGTTACAATAATGTCTAAAATTTTCTTTTACTGGGATGCCTAGGTGGCTCAGTGGTTGAGCATCTGCCTTCAGCTCAGGGCATGATCCCAGGGTTCTGGGATCAAGTCCCAAATCAGGCTACCCACAGGAAGCCTGCTTCTCCCTCTCCTGTCTATGCCTCTGTCTGGGTATGTCTCATGAATAATAATAAGAAGAAATTTTCTTTTACTTCTTCTGGAATTTTTCTTAGATACAACACATTTTTGCCAGATATTGATTTACCCATAATTAATATTTTTCATTTTCTCCTGAATTTAATTATAAAAAAGCACTTAAAACCATTTTGTGCATTTCACTCATAATCACCATGGCAATTTGGTAAAAATGTCTTAAAAGAGACTGCCCTTGTGAACAAAATATAGTAAAGAAGACAAAATAAAATCCTTTTGTTTCTAGAATTTATTACTGTACAAGGGAAGGATGCATCTTGATATAATAAATAAAAGGTTTAACTCTCTCCTCCAGAAGTCATAAATTTTAGGTCTTCCTTTTCAAGAGATGAATTCAGGATCATTTTGCAAAATTTAAAAAATTCCAAGAATCTTTTTTCTTAATTTAGTATGATGTTAGATCTTTCAACAGAATATGAACTGCAACTCTAACTTCAATTTAAAGTGGCTCAATTCATTTTAATACAGGTTTGTGATTGAAGTAGGTAAACTGAAGTGGGGGTCAACTAAGGGCTTAAATATTACCAATTCAGGATCCTGAAATAATCATGTTGTTCAAGAAATAATTAAGCTTCAATTCAGGAATGTATAGGGATATAGCAAAATCACAAGACATCAACAGATACAATTAGACTTTTTCAAAACTGTACTGTAGAATATACCCGTTTTTAGCAGTTTCAGAGACACAGCTAATAAAATATCAGTGGGGGCAGGGCATAGATGAGAACTCTACTTTCTCATCAATTTTTTTTTTTGTCTTGTTACTAGATAGTTTATTGAAACCAAACTGATAATACAGAAAAGAGACTGAGGTGGCAGCTCCCAGAATCTTGGTGGATTACAGATGCAAAGTGGCTGGAGAGAAGTCGTTGAACCCACACTTCAGTAAAAGACTGATAAATCAGTTGCATAAATACGGAGAACGAAAGACACAAGACATTTCACAGCTTTTCGCTTTGCGTTTGTTTTAAACATATGTATGTTACAACTTTACATTTTAAATTACCATTCCATGTTTTTTGTGCCAATGGCTAAGGATGCAATGGTCCCATCCCCTGACATAAGGAGAGTTTGGTCTGCAACATAGAACATTTTGGTGAGATACCAACACTTAAAAGTAGTTTAAAGAATAAAGGTTATAGAAAATAAATTAGTAACTGGCCTCATCATGCTAAATATCCCCACTAAAAGTGGAACTAAAAATGTCTTTAAAATAATTGCATTATTCACCGTGTAAAATAAAACAATAGGACAAAGCAATTTAGTAACTCCTTCACTGATCTGTGCATATGAGAATACTCTCCCTTGGAAAAGGGATTACTAGTGTAGACATGAGCCTTCCTTTTTTGGGTGTGCACAGATTAATGAATATATACTTATTTATAAAATATTTCTTAATATTAATTAGACTACAATACTCTGGAGGATTCTGAGCAAACTGCAATGGTCATAAAAGATACTTACAACCAATTAAAGCTGTAGATATAAATCTAGTAGAGAAGACTTCGGTACCATTAGTTGTTTCAACATTTATCATTTCTTAAGTAAAAATCTGTTAAATTACTTCCAAAGATTCAAATTCTCTTAGTATATGGTAGCTTTAAATAGCCTCAAGAGAATAATCAAAATCCAGTATTGTTAATCCAGGCTCCGTCAGATTTAAGGATATGTGATTATACTTATTTTGTCAATAACCTCTTGGACTCAATGCTCATCATATTGTGCATATTCAGTGTTTTAAAAGGGGATTATTTTCTAACCTAAGGTAAAAGAAGTCATGGATTTAAATTCCATATCCACAATCTGGACTCTATGTTTTCCTCCACCGATGTGTCTGGAGTGCTAATGCCTATGTGTGAATCCCAGCCATAGTATTTACCTGTAGTGTCACCCAGGAAAAATTATTTAACACTCGTGAGCTTCAATTTCCTTTTCTATTGATAGTACAAATTTAGTGTCAGCTACTAAGTGCCAAGAATTCTTATGTATATATAATTTGACCTTCACAATAAACCTACTCCTGGATCCTATTTTTATTCTCATTCTTTAAGACCGAATACTGGAGCAGTGATACTCAAATGCCTTGCCCAGATCACACACTTGATCAGTGACCAGCACTGATACTGAGGCAGGCTGATTTCAGAGTCACCTTTGTTGTGAGGATTAAAAGCTATCAACACTATAAGCATTTATACCTACTCTATAAAGCATTATAGGCTTTCAGTAATCACTGGTTAAATGTTAACTAATCAAATATAATAGTATGTGTATGCAGAGGATGGGAGGGTTAGGCCTCAGGTTTAGGCTTTTGATATAAGATATTTATTCAGAGAGACATAAAATTTCATCTTTCTATACAAAGATATTAATTTGTTGTCACCAAGAATTTAAATTATACTATGGTTTGCATAACTATCTTTTGACACTTCATTTTTTTAAATTTGTGAGATCCATTAAAAAATGAAGACCCAGACAGTGAAATATGATTTGACAACATAAAGAGCTGATACATGCTACAACATGGATAAACCTGAAAAATATTATGCTGAGTGAAAGAAGGCAGACATGAAGACCACACATTATATGATTCCATTTATATGAAAATGCATTAAAAGAAATCTCTAGGAACAGGAAGTAGATTAGTGACTGCCTTGGACTGGGGGGTGGAAATGGGAATGAACGTAAATGGGCACAAGGTTTCTTTAGTAGGTGATGGAAATGCGGTATATTGTAGTACAATCTAATTTTTGTATGGTATTTATTACATTTTATGGTATGTATTTTATATTCCAATAAAGCTATTAAGAATATGGAAGTAACATAGGTCTCTCTTAGCTTCTGTGAACACCTATAATTAATATATTAATGGATGCTCTTAAGCAATTTCCTTCTTCTGTTTCCTCATTCCATCTAGTAGAACACTCCCTGTTTTTTTTTTTAACACTTTCACTGTGTAATTAATATATAAAAACTGCATGTATTTATTGTTACAATTTGATGAGTTTGGACATATGCATACACAATTCAGGTAACAAACATATCATCTCCCAAGTCTCCTCCTGCCTTGTGTGTTTATGTGTGTGTGTGTAGGGGTAAGAACACTTAAAAGGAGATCTACCCCCTTAAATTTTTTAAATGCACAACATGGCATTATTAACTATAGGCACCAGATTCTACACAGCAGAGCTCTAGAACTTACTCATCTTGCATAACTGTAACTCCGCACCCACTGAACTCCCCGTTTTCCACTCCTCCTAGCCCTCTGCAACTGATACTCTACTCTCTGCTTTTCTAAGTTTGACTAATTTTAGATAGTTCATATAAGTAGAAGCATGCCCTATCTGTCCTCCAGGTTTATTCATGCTGTTATGTATGAAGAATTTCCCTTTTTAAAAGGCTGAATAATATTCTGCTGTATGTGTATCCCACATTTTATTTATCCATTCTTGTCAATTGACATTTACTTCCTCATCTAATAGTCCTATTCATCATGACACATACCATGTCTTTTCAATCACTGTACCTCCATTAGGCACTACAAACATCTGTTTAATAAACGAACAAAAGAAGTTACTTTTCTTATATATACTTAATTCTCTCAATAAGCCCTGAGATTTGAGCAATTTTTCTTCATTTCACGCATGCAAAAACAAAGGCTAGAGCAGGTTAACTAAATGGTAATTGGAGCATGTAATTTGTAAACATTTGTAAGCAGAATTTAGCCTAAGAATGATTCCTGTGTCTAGATAATACCTGAACAAAAGTCTTATATGTCTATCTTTCCTCCAGTCCAGGATGGACACACTCTGCAGGAAATAAATCAATCTTTAGTCTAAACTTCTGAAGGCTGTTTAATTTGACTTTAATTTTCCCTGAAATGCAGAAGCCACTTCTCTATTACAAGCATTATTTCTATAATTTCCCAAGTCTGACAGAGGCTTTATTAATCCATGTCTGATCATGAGCTAAGGCCATCATCTTCTAACATCCAAACTAGGAAAAGTGGCCTGAGAGTTTAAAAGAGATAAATTACCAAGCTTTCATGTCTGAAAATATTGATGATGCAGATTTCTTTAGTAGTTATATTTTTAAACAAATAGTTTAAAATAGTTTAGGAATTTTTAAGGAAATTATTCTTGCAATAAATAAGCAGGAATTTTTAGTAGCTTTGGTTAAGATATTAAACTGTAGCAGGATAAGAATGTATAATGAAATATAGACATTTCTACTCTAGGGTATGGATGGTATTTACATCACTTGGAATCAATAAAAAAAAATGCCTTATCTCTGTAGATATATAAAATTGGGCTTTTCAAAGAAGAAAAACTATAGAATTTGGATGTGAGAGAAAGTGAGGATTAATATAACAGTTTACATTTTACTCTTCTATTAGAGACATCTCCAAAAATGAGAATCACATTCCTTATTTAGAAATCTAGCACCATGTGGATTTCTCTACCTTAATGAGTTCATCTCAATTCTTTTTTTTTAAGATTTTATTTATTTATTCATGAGACACACACACACACAGAGAGAGAGAGAGAAAAAGAGAGAGAGAGAGAGAGACAGAGAGAGAGAAAGGCAGAGACACAGGCAGAGGGAGAAGCAGACTCCATGCAGGGAGCCCAACGTGGGACTCGATCCCAGGTCTCCAAAGATCACACCCTGGGCTGAAGGCGGCGCTAAACCACTAAGCCACTGGGGCTGCCTCAATTCTCTTTTAAGTACATTTGAAAGGCTAATACCAAAATAAAGAAAAGTGATACTGAGATCAGTAAAATGAAATGGCATTTCCAGAATTCCAGATAGAATAATCCAAACAAAGTGGTAAAGTAACAATTTTTTGTTGTGTTTCACCTATATGAATAAGAGTGGCCTTTACATGTTTAATTTGACAAAGCCCAGTAATCTGGCTAAACATAGAGGTTAAGTCCTGTTAATTATTACACACATCAGGTATTTTTGTTTTTAAGCAAATTCTTCTGTGCCTACAAAGAAATAAATGATATATGTGCTTTCAAATAACTATATATAACAGATATTAGACCAATGTTCCAGAATTGGTTGACATAGGATCATAACATCTAACCAGCCAACAATAGTATTTTCCTTTTTGGAATTTCTAGAGTATATACCTCCTATATCACTTATCAGATAGTGTTCATAGCCATTCTTTATATTGCTGTCTTGTTGTATTATTCGTTCTTGTACAGTGATTTATCATCCACTGTCATGACTTATGCCCAAGCTAGATTGACACTTCTTATTGAAAAGGACTGAGTATTATATTTCTGAGTATCCTCTCCTGCTTCAAAAGCAGGTGCTGCATACATGGCAGGCCATCAATACTATTTGTTGAATGATTGCAGGGAGGCTGCTGGGCTGAGAGAATTGATCTCTGTTCAATTGCCTGAGAGATGGTAAACTGATGCTGCATTCCTTTTTATAATTTATGAGAGCTATTTTCCATTTGTAGTTGCATGCAAGAAAAAAGTGCATTCTTCATGTTGGGGTGTTTTTTGGCTTTATTCTGATGTTGTTCTTATTTAAAATCAAATAAATTTACTTTAAATTTGCTGATTTGAAAAACAACCTATTCCTGACAGATTGATATGAGAAAAACTGAAAAATTTTAATTTATTTCAAGCCAAATTAGAGAAGTGACTACTCTGTTTTCTTGAGACCTACTTTCACACTTCAATGCACATTTATTAAGACTCTTTCATTTCTGCATCATGGAAATTATGAAATCAAATGTTTCACCTAGAAAGAAATGTCAATTGCAACCAATTAGGGCTTGAATTTGTGAAATATTTTTTGTTTTAGAAAGTCTAATTTCAAAGTATTCATGAATATGAGCTCTAGAAATTGTTTTCAACAATTGCTTTCCTAAAGTTTATTGCTTTGTAAAGTTTGGAAGGTGAGCAGATGTTTTTGTTCATAAATACTTATGGAAATAAATTTAATATGGATTTATAAATATTCTAGTAGAAATATTTATGTTTTAAAATTAATGGTATAATTTGAATATCTCCTGTTTATACAAGCATGAAATTGAGGATATTATTACAAACTGAATATACCATAATAAAAATATCATTCATTTTTTACCTCTTAAAAATAGATGACTTCTTTATCAAATTTTAATTAAAAATACATGTTAATAAGAAGTTCTTTCCAATTCAATAGGCTGCCTTTTGAAACATTTCACATGTATTTATAAGTATGAGAATATATGAAATATTTTTCCCTTTTAATGAAAACAATCTTTAAGTCTGAAAAGCCCTCAGATGAGACAAAAATTATAAAATGATAGTTTCTATATCTCACTGTACTAATAGACTAAGTAGAATTTTAGTAACTGACAGTTCAATGGATGTACTAAGAAAACATGAAATTTGGCTTACTTCTTATTTCTATTTGTATTTATAATTTGGAATGCATTATGAAATTCAGGTATAAACATTTAATACCAATACTGAAATATGATGCTTTTATAACTTTGTTATAATAAACATGAGTTATTAAATACTGTGTCATATTATTTAATGTTTCTCCATTTCTAACTGAATTACAAATCTTTTTAAGGCAAGCGATGTATCTTCTACTTCTCTATATTTCCCACAGTTCCTTGCATGAGCCAAAGTTCAATATCTGTTGATCTGGTTTTGATCACAAATCTCACAAGAAAAAATTTCTCTTATTTCATAATAAGGAAGAATTAGTAGAAAATGTGTCATTAAATAATGAAATATTTTAGTCTTCCCTTTAATTTGCTAAGGTATTCCTCCAAGCATTGTGACAAACTATTGAACAATGTAATTATGAGATCTCCTTTTAGAATTAGGTGAAATTCTAAACTGAATAAACATATTATTCTGAAAGCATTATGCTTAATTCTAGGTGCCATAATATATGGAAGATGCCAGTCAGATTGACAATGAATCTCAAGGGTTGTTGTGAAAGCCAAGGAAAACAAAGAAATGAAGAATTCCACATTTTCTGGCATGATGAAAGGCAGCAATACATCCAAGTATTCAGAACAATCAAAACTTGGCAGATGAAAACAGTCCTTAAACCAAAAGTATTAATACCACTCCTAGATGTGTATTTCTTTCCCCACCCATGGCTTTGGCTTTTGTCACTAATTGATTATTATTTAACAGATGAATACATACAATAAAGATGACTTTGGATTAATAAGAAACAAAGATTCACACAGAGAACCAGGATTAAATCACAAGCTGGCAATATAACAGGACCTTTATTTCTAGAATGCAAATATCACATTGTTAGTTTGTAAACACTGCTAATACAATTCTTTTAAACTTGCATTACTGGACACTGAATATTTTTGAATGAATTAGACATTCATAGCTTCATTCTTCTCTGGTTTCACATGTGAACAATGATAAAAACCATGTCTAACTCATATGCCTTTCGATGTGTACTGTAGAAAATATTTTTTCAATTATAACATCAATGCCATGTACAAATGCATGCCCATTATATTTTATAATAAATCACTGCTAATTAGTGCACAAAGTAATACATTTCATGCATGTTAGATATAAAATCTTATCTTTTCATGCAAACAGAAATATTAACTTATCCACTTATTTAATTAAAATCCTATGTAAGTATGCCTGGGTGGCTCAGTTAGTTAAGTGTCAGATTTGATTTTGGCTCAGGTCATGATCTCAGGGTCCTGTGTGTTGGGTTCCCTGCTCAGTAGGGAGTCTGCTTCCCTCTCCCTCTGCTTGCTCACTCTCTTAAATAAATCTTTAAAAAATAAATAAAAGCCCATATTTAACACATGTGCTTCATTTGACAGTTTGCACCCATTAATTCTGAAGAGATTTACCAGGTGAAGGTTATTTCATGATGTGCATTAACTTTTTTTGAGAGAAAGAGAGAACACAGTGGGGTAGAGGGGTGCAAAGGGAGAGGGAGCAAATCCTAAGCAGGTTCCATGCCCAGGGCAGAGCCAACCTGGGGCTCAATCTCAGGACCTTGAGGTCATGACCTCAGCAGAAATCAAGTTGGATGCTTAATTGACTGAGCCACTCAGGCACCCCAATGGGCATTAACTTCTAATGGAAAAAAGTTCCAAAGAAAAATAACCCCAAAAGTATATCTTTAAAATTCTTTTTAAAATATCAACTTAGGGACACCTGGTTGGCTCAGCGGTTGAGTGTCTGCTTTCAGCTCAGGGCATGATCCTGGGGTTCTGGGATCAAGTCCCACACCAGGCTCCCTGTGGGGAGCCGCCTACTTCTCCCTCTGCCTGTGTCTCTGCCTCTGTCTCTCATGAATAAATAAAAAATAAAATCTTATAAAAATAAATTTATTTATAACAGGAAATGGATTTGAGGTACAAATATTCTTTCAAGGATGGGAAAGTTTATATCTTTAAAGTTTTTATAATACTCAAGTAAATTCACAGTTCAATGGTGAAATTTAGCAAGAAATATCAGAAGGCAGTAAAAAAATATCCATATTCCTAGTCAGCAGATCTGATTCTTAGTTCTACCTAGTTATATCACATTGAGCGTATGTTAAAACCTGTTAAATCTCACTTTCTCACCTGTAAAATAGAGACATTCTAGTATCTATAGCTTCTGCTTGTTCTCAAGCTCTGTTTGCTAGTTCTGGAAATATATTAAGCTTTCACTAAATATAAGGTCCCTCAAGATAACTTTTCTTCATTTTTTTCTTACACGTGATGACACATTTTCATCTGGCTTCCCTTTTTTAAAAAAAACTTATAAATATAACGCACATATAAAAAACTGCACAAAAACCTACAGCTCAATTATATATCACAAAGCAAGTGCCCATGAAACCATGCTCAGGCCAAATTTAGAGCATTACCCTGACCCAGATGCCCCCTCTTGGGCCACGTGTCCCTCTATCTTGCTCATAGGTGACTACTCTTCTGATTTTCCTAAGAATTATATTCTTATTTTTCTTTACATTTTATAAAAAGAACATCCCTAGATTTTCCCTTGCTTCAAAGTTTATATCCAGATAATTACATGTCACCTATTTTGTTATCTGCCTTCTTTCATTCAACATTGTATTTGTGTTTCATCTGTGTTGCTGCATGTGTCTATGATTCTCCTTTTCATTATTTTGTAGCATTCCACTAAATAAACATGCAAAACTTTAGGTTTTTATCCATTCTACTACTGAGGAATGTTTCTGTTGTTTCACCCTACCAATATAATGAATAATGTATATGAACATCCACGTTTATGTGTACTGGGAAGCATGTGTGTGCATTTTTGTTAGGTATATTTCTAGAGTAGAACTGCTGGGTAATAAAACTAAAATATTTTCTGAAATGACAAAGGACAAAATATGAGAATTGTTTTTTTCTGGCATTTTGCTATGATTTTATACTGTAATTTTAATATTAGCTAATCCAACAGCAGTATATTATGTTTAAGTTTGCATTTCATTGATGAATGAAGGAGTTTGAATCCCAGGCTATATGTTTATTGACCAAAATTTGGATATCATCTTTCAAAACATACTATTAAAAGTTTATTTTCTAATTAAAAAGGTTTTCTAATTGTTTGTTGCTATCCAAAGGGGAATAAAGACACCAAAAATTCATGCCTTTTGGTCTCTGTGCTTCACTTCATTCAGATATTTTTGGCCTTCAAAAAGGTATGTTCAATATTTTTGCCCTGTATGTTATGTTTTAGTTAAAAGATTAATTTTAATTACATAGTCTACCATTTATAGAAGACTCTTACCTCATTTGTTACACAGCAACAGCAGTATAAAGAACCCGCAGGAACACACATACTTTTTCCATCTGATACTGCTCTAAACCTACTTTATTGAAGGCCATCCTGTTTTCCCAGTTTGAAGTGCCCTTCTTTCTGTACTCAGTGTTAGGGAGCTTCCAAACTCCTGATTCTTATATTCAATATTTGAATAGCATTTTGGTATCTGCCTTCTTTCATATGTTAAGGCCAGTATCTCCAAAAGGATAAAAGAGGCTCAAAGTATAAAGGTGACTAGAATTACGCCCCTATCAGTATTTCCGTTACCTGGGCCAGTTGTCTTTCTTTCTCTATGCCTGACTCTTGTTGGATTTTACTTGTCCAATGAGTTCACTCTACTCTGCTTTGAATGGGCCCCTCAGAAGATCTTCAGTTTTCACTTTCCCTTGATTATCCACAAACTTTATGGAACCATCTTGCCCCTCCAGCATTCCAAATACTTTTGCTTTTTAGCCCTTTCTGGGACATTGCCTTCAGATCCAGTAGTCCATGAAGCCAGCTCTCTCAGTTCACTCTATACATGAATGTAAACACTCAGTGTTTAAGTTTGTCATTTTTGTGGTAATATATTGTCCTAATTCCATCTTACTCTTTCAATTGTGTTTCTTTCTTTTCTCATCCCCTAAATGTACATTTCTCTACCAACTCCTTTGAAAAGCAAAAAGGTCAGGATTCCGTTAATTATTTTCCTACTACCTAAACCTGTATTTAACGTTGTGGCTTCTACCAAAATTACAGCTCTCTAATTCTAATTGCCAATGGGTCACAGAACCCAAAATAGTTGTCTTAACATCACCTACATTTGTCAATTTGGTATCTTAATGACATCATTCTTTCCAGTGTCCTTTGTTAGTAATCTGAAAATTGGAATGCTAATTTTTCTTAAAATGTCTTTCTAATTTTTCTTTTACCTTATGCACCCACTACATGAAGTAGAGTATGTAGACTGGTGGTCTTTATTCAAGGGTCCATAGAGTTATGGGGAAGTGATAGAGAATCTGTGAATTCACAGAAAGTATACATAATTTTGTATATACCTATGTGAATTCATAAAATTCATTATGAATTCATTAGTTTATTAAAGGATTAAGAACCAGTGTTCCAGATTCTAATCACCTTATACTAGCATTATTGCAGTAACCTTTTGGGCTTAATACACTTACTTTCTAAATTTGGCTGATCCAGGTGATTAATCTTTAAAGAGCTATTTTAATCCATCCAATATTAATTCATTCATTTAGTAAATATATATTGAGTATCTCCTATGTGCCAAATACTATTTTAGGTTCTGAGTCACAGTGGTAAACAAGATATAAAAAAAAATCCCTCTTATCATGGAGCTTACATTTTAGTGAACAAAGAAAAATCAAATGATCAATAAACAGAAATGAGCAGCTATCCACTCGCCATATTTGCTGTCCATATAATTAAATAGGGAGACTTCATAGTTACTGGGTAGCTATTTCAGAAGAGGTGGTCATGAAAAGCCCCTTTAAGAACATGATAGCTCTAAATGAGAAGAAACAAATGTGCAACCAGGGAAAAGGGTCCCAAACAGAGTGTACATTAATGCAAAAGCCAAAAGGGGGTAATGAGCCCAGTATTTTGTAGGAGCAAAAGAAGAGGCCAGGTTTGCTAAAGTGCAGTGAGCAAGAGAGAAAAGTGAGGATGAGATCAAAGGGATAGGTAGAAGCAGATAGTTTAGGATTTTGGAAATGAGAAGAGTTTGGCTTAAGTGTAAGCACAATGGAAATTTAAGCAGAAGAGATGGAATCTGGTTTACATTCAGTAAAGAATGAAAGCATCTTGACAAAAGTAGAAGAGAGGCAATTGAAGCAGTTCAGGTGGGAGATTGTGGAGGTTGAAATGCTTGTCTCTGCAAAGCCTACACTATCTTCCTCTTGTGTCCTCAGTGTAGTCATGGTGATGTTACCTGGGCTTTATCTGCCTCCTTTCATTTTTGCACACATTACCTCCTTTCCTCAACATCACAATCCACAGTATTAAATCCATTACACAAATACTATATATATAAAAAAAAGAAAGACACCAAAATGGTTGAAACTTACCTTGAAACAATCAAGTTGCCACTGGTCATTGAACTGGTTATTATTTACAAGATATGTTCTTTCAATTATGTTATAACCTTAACTACCTTACTGACAGACCCTGGCCTCTGTACTACTTGTAATAATGCATGTATTAAGCACTACAGTAAAATGTAAAAGTTCAGTTTTTGAAGTAATTTATAAAAAATAATGGTCAAAATACTGTTTTATCTTTTTAAATGCTAATGAATACATTGTAGAAAAGGAAACATTTTAAAATCAATATTAATCAATGTCATTTTTATTTTTTTTAAAGATTTTACTTTTTGCAAGAGAGAGAATGAGCGGTGGAGAGGGGCAGAAGGAGAAGCAGGCTTCCCACTGAGCAGGGAGCCAGATGCGGGGCTGGATCTCAGGATCCTGGGATCATGACCTGAGCTGAAGGCAGATGCTTAACCAACTGAGCCACTCAGATGCCCCAATCAATGTCATTTTTAAAAAGCAATTATACATCATGAGTCATGATTATAATTGTATGGAAACTGCCTTCGGCTAATAAACAAGCAGGATTAAAATTAAAGTGTTTTGAGGGTCGATCTGATCTATTATAACTAATTTGTATTACTTCTACTCCAATTCTGTTCTTAGATGGCATTCTCTAAATTTCTTTACGTGTCACCCTATCACCTTTTATTTCAAACATTCATGCCCAACCTTCTCTCTCTATGTGTATCTTTAAAACTCTTTTAGCTGTTAGCAAAGTTTAAATATTATGTGCCAGAAAGTTATTAAAAACTGATGGTGAAAGGAAGCAACATGAAACTCTTAGATTATGTGGATTCTTAGATGATCATGATGACATTTGTGGTTGGAGAAATGGAATTTAGGTTCAACAAATGCATTTAATTTTTCTTATGTCTAATTTCTAGTTAATCTTTTTACAAAGAAAAAAAAACTGACTAAAAGCCCTTGGCAAACTTAAGGCTTAGAAAGTCCTTAAGGCTTGCACCAGGCAGAAAAGTTAGTTTTGTGTAGGTAATATTTGCACATTATCTTGAATGTACAGAGGAAAAGTGCTAGAACAAGTGAAAATTCCATCAAATTAACATCAAACCTGAACAATCCTGACTCCTACATGCAAACCAAGTATTTTAGATAAAATTCAAATCAGAGCACAGTTATACTGAACTTGTAATTATCAGAAATAACCAAGGTCTACCAAATAAATCATCATTTCTCACCTCATTCACTTTCAAACTTCTTGAAAATTAATTACATATAATCCAGCAATCCCACTTCAGAGTATCTATTTTGGATAGATACCAAAATAAATGAAGTCAGGATCTCAACAAGATATTAGCACTCCCATTTTCATTGCCGTACTATTCATAATAGCCAACTTATAGAAATAGATGAATAGGTTTTTTTTAAAGTGTGGTATATACATACAATGAAATATTATTTGGGTTTAACAAGGAAGAAATTCTAACACATATTACAACATGAATGAACCTTGAGGGCATTATGCTAAGTGAATTAAATTATAGAAGGACAAATGCTGCATGATTTCACTTATACGAGGTATTGAAAATAGTCAAATTCACAAAGAACAGAATGGTGGTTCTCAGTGGCTGCAGAAGGGGGAAATGGGGAGGTTGTAATTAATGGATATAAAATTTCAGTGTCAGAAAGATGAATAAGCTCTAGTTATCTACTGTACAACATAGTGACTCTAATCAAAAACACTGTATTGAACACTTAAAAATTTGCAGACTTCATGTTATTACCACTGTAAAATAAAAAGTAGTAATTATCCCTGTATAAAAACTGACCACTCTCCTAACCATTATTCCTCCAGTACAGTGTTTTCAATACTTCTCTTTACTTATTTAACTATAATTACTAGTTCATACGCTGTTTTTCCAATCAGAAAAAAAAGTTTGGCCATTATATCTTATCTCAATCTGTACCACATCCCTGTGAAACAGAAACAAGTGATATCCCAGACTACATATTAAGAAAACAAGTCTAATTGATCCAACTGTCAAAAACAAGCTGGAATATGAATCTACTCTCTCAAACTCCAAAGCCATGTTTTATTCTTTATTCTATACCCAGTAGTCCTTGTGTTAAGAACTCTTACCCCAGATGGAAAGAGGGACTTACGTTTGCTTTGAAAGTTTCAGAGATGAATCAATATTGAAGTGTTTTATACTGGATTCAGGAAAAAAGTCAGAAAATTTTTTTGTATGCAACATCCAGAAATCATGTTTCATCACCTCCTCAGTTATCATCAATTGAAAAAGTTGCTTTAACTACTTTTCAAGATGCACTTCTGATGAGTGTATGACAAATGAATTACAAACAGAAAGTCACCTTCCTGAACAAAGAAATTCAAACTGAACACCAAAAAATTCAATTATGTCAACTGATAGGAACACTTGTTTAAAAATCATCATATGCTGTACTAAACACAAAGTTCAGATTTTAAGCAACTTCTTTATAAAGATCAACTGTCAAACTATTATTTTTGCCTTAAAAATACCAGTATGTTCGCATATACAAATGTAAAACAGAAATGATTCCTAGACAATATTAATCAGTGTCATTTGTTTTAAAAAGCAATTGGTGCACATCATGAGTCATGATTATAAATTTATGCAAACTGCCTTTGGCTAATAAACAAGAAGAATTAGAATAAAAATGTACTGAGTGTCAGCCGGATCAATGATAACTAATTTGTATAGATTTAAATTATATCTATCTACCTCAGGCAATCACCGATTTCTTTAATAACTGTGTTGGAACATACTTTTGAGCAATTAGAACTCAATTGCTATCAAATAGCTAAGATTTTAAAACGGCATTTAAAAATTACATGCTTGAACATTTAGAAGAAATTAAAATCCTGTTTATTTCTGATTGCTTATTATATAGGTCACTGAACATCTTCTGAGTTCAATTTAAATAATTTCCTGTGGTATTTTCTAACATTCTTGAAATTTCTGGGCATCAAGGATGAGAGTTAAAATAAAAGATGCTCTTTGTTGCAAAACCACATGAATAGGATTAATTACTATCAAATAAAAAAGTGACCCACCTATGTATCTTGTCCTAACTCAAAAAATCCAGAGCTCAAAATAAAGACTCCATTTAACTGAGAGAGTTCCAGGTTAGTTTTCTTTCTCTAAATTTCGGGAACAAAAATCACAAGAGCATGTCCTATTCCATGCAGAAGAGAAGAGATCTTCTTGTAAGATTATGTTCTCTGGTGCAACCACGTTGATTCCAGAAAAATCACTTAAATCTCTACCACCCATATCCAAGTAGATATAAGGGGTTTGAAAATTTAGGTTCTAATGTCCTATGAAAAATCTCTCTCCCTTTCCCTTAGATTCCCTTTCAGGACCAGTACTTTTATGCCTTAACTTGAAAAGATGATTAATAGGATATATTCTAATTCCTTGTAAATCATGAAGAGATAACGAAGCCAGCCTCTGAAACCTGACCCATGACAGTGCCTCACAAATCTGTGGTGAGGTCAGACCATAAAATTGTCTATTGCAAAGAAATGATCATTGAAAATGTAACCTCAAAACCAACGCTGTTTAGATTTTCACTACTTGAAAACGAAAGTTAGATAACAGACACCAATTCTCCCTTAGAAAAAAACTTTTGGGACATCACAATGCTGGGTTTCAGGTTGTACTATAAAGCTGTGATCATCGAGACTGTGCTACTGGCACAAAAACAGGCACGTAGATCAATGGAACAGAATAGAGAATCCAGAAATGGACCCTCAACTCTATGGTCAACTAATATTCAACAAAGCAGGAAAAACTATCCACTGGAGAAAGGACAGTCTCTTCAATAAATGGTGCTGGGAAAATTGGACAATCACATGCAGAAGAATGAAACTAGACCATTCTCTTGCACCATACACAAAGATAAACTCAAAAATGGATGAAAGATATAAATGTGAGACAAGAATCTATCAAAATCCTAGAGGAGAACACAGGCAACACCCTTTTTGAACTTGGCCACAGCAACTTCTTGCAAGACACATCTATGAAGGCAAGGGAAACAAAAGCAAAAATGAATCATTGGGATTTCATCAAGATAAAAGGCTTCTGCGCAGCTAAAGAAACAGTCAACAATCCTAAAAGACAACCTACAGAATGGGAGAAGATAATTGCATATGACCTATCAGATAAAAGGCTAGTATCCAAGATCTATAAAGAACTGATTAAACTCAACACCCAATTAACAAACTATCCAATCATGAAGTGGAATAAAGACATGAACAGAAATTTCACCAAAGAAGACATAGACATGGCCAACAAGCACACGAGAAAATGCTCCACATCATTGGCCATCAGGGGAATACAAATCAAAACCACAATGAGATACCACCTCACACCAATGAGAATGGGGAAAATTAACAAGACAGGAAACAAATGTTGGAGAGGATGTGGAGAAAGGGGAACCCTCTTGCACTGTTGGTGGGAATGTGAACTGGTACAGCCACTCTGGAAAACCGTTTGGAGGTTCCTTAAAGAGTTAAAAATAGAGCTACCCTCCAACCCAGCAATTACACTGCTGGGGATTTACCCCAAAGATATAGATGCAGTGAAATGCCAGGACACCTGCACCCCAATGTTTATAGCAGCAATGTCCACAATAGCCAAACTGTGGAAGGAGCCTCGGTGTCCATCAAAGGATGAATGGATAAAGAAGCTGTGGTCTATGCATACAATGGAATATTACTCAGCCATTAGAAATGACAAATACCCACCATTTGCTTCAACGTGGATAGAACTGGAGGGTATTATGCTGAGTGAAGTCGGAGAAGGACAAACATTATATGTTCTCATTCATTTGGGGAATATAAAAAATAGGCAAAGGGAATAAAGGGGCAAGGAGAGAAAATGAGTGGGAAATATCAGAGAGGGAGACAGAACATGAGATTCCTAGCTCTGGAAAATGAACAAAGGGTAGTAGAAGGGGAGGTGGGCAGGGGGATGGCGTGTCTGGGTGATGGGCATTGAAGGGGGACACTTGACGGGATGAGCACTGGGTGTTATATGTTGGCAATCGAACTTCAATAAAAAATATACAAAAAATAAGGAAGAAAGAAAAGTTTTTAAATAGCTTCTCAAAAACATTGAAGAGACAATATGGTAATGAAGAAAATAGAGAAGTGAAAACCCACAAGAATTAACTGAGCTCTCAAAGCTACTTTTGACTTGATAATATTTTCTGATCTGGAATAAACATTTGAAAAACGAAACTGCAGTTAGGTAACATCATAGGGCAACAGGAAAAGACAAAGTTCAGAACTTTCCTAATGTGGGACTCTGACATTCCACTCATATGTATATGTGTAAAACATTTATGCATAAGCAAAATGAATGACAACAATGTTACAAGGGACAGGAGGGGAAAATTAGGATCATTTTGTTACGGTAAGGCACTCACACTATCCTGAAGCTGTTTATTGTTACTTCAAAGTGGACTAGTTATAAATGTATACTGCAAATTCTCTAATAACAACTTTGAAAAGCAAAAACAAAAAAGTATAATTGATATGCTATGGTAAGAGAGTAAATAAAGGGGACTTATATAATATGCCCAATTAAAACCAAAGAAGACAGAAGAAGAGTGGAAGGCAAAACTAGCAACAGGGATGCCTGGGTGGCTCAGTAGTTGAGCACCTACCTTTGGCTCAGCTAGTGGTCCTGGAGTCCTGGGATCAAGTCCCGCATCAGGCTCACCACAGGGAGCCAGCTTCTACCTCTGCCTATGTCTCTGCCTCTATCTGTCTCTTGTGAATAAATAAAATAAAAAAAAAAACTAGGAACAAAGAACAAGGGTAACAGATAGAAAACAGTAATAAATAGATACTACTCCAATCATATCAGTAATTACTTTCAATGTCAATGGTCTAAATGCACCAATCAAGACACACTGTCACACAGGATCAAAAACCAAGATTTTCTGTTGTATATTAGAAACCCACTTTAAATATAAAGATACATATACTGTAAAATAAATGGATGGAGAAAAAATGTATCATACATTATTTAAAGGAAAGCAGAGTAGATCTATTAATTTCAGACATAACATACTTCAGAGCAAGAATTCTCACCCATAATGAGGGACATTACATAATGATGGAATCAGTTCTCTAATAATATATAACAATCTCAAAATGTCTGCAATTAACAACAGTGCATCAAAATACATGAAGCAATAACTGACATAACTGCAAGAATTAACAGATAAATCCAAATTGTAGCTGGACATTTCAACATCCACACCTATCAGAAATGGGTGGGTCTAGCAGGACAAAGCCTGTAAGATACAGATGAACTCAGTAACACAATCAATCAACTGGATATGATATTTACAGATTACTTAATCCAACAACAGAATACAACTTCTTCTAAAGCTGATGTGCTCCAGGAGGGGCACCTGGGTGGCTCGGTGGGTTAGTGTCTGCCTTCAGCTCAGGTAGTGATCCTGGGGTCCTGGGATCAAGTCTAGCTAGCATCAGGCTCCCTGTGGGATGCCTGCTTCTCCCTCTACCCTCTCTATGGAGGGTAGAGGGACTCCGCCTCTGTGTGTGTGTGTCTCTCATGAATAAATAAAATCTTTAAAAATAAATAAATAAAGCTGACACGGAACATTTACCAAAACAAACAACATTCTGGGACGAAAAACACAACAAATGTGAAAGAATGTAAGTCACACATTCTCGATCCACATACCACAAGAGAATTAAACTAGAAGTCAGCAGCAGAAAGGTAGCTGCAAAATCCAACGTATTTGGAGATTAAACAACACATTTCTAAATAACATATGGGCCAAAGAAGACATCTCAAAAGAAATTTTAAAATAGGGCAGCCCAGGTGGCTCAGCAGTTTAGCACCGCCTTTGGCTCAGGGTGTGATCCTGGAGACCCAGGATTGAGTCCCACCTCGGGCTCCCTGCATGGAGCCTGCTTCTCCCCCTGCCTGTGTCTCTGCCTCTCTCTCTCTCTTTCTCTCTCTCTCTCTCTCTGTGTGTGTGTGTCTCATGAATAAATAATATTTTTAAAAAAGAAATTTTAAATAGTTCAAACAAAAGGAAAAGGACAAACAACTTCATAGAACTTGTGGGATGCAGTGAAAGCAGTGATTAGAGGGAAACATATAGCACTGACTGCATAAGTTGGATCAGAATAAGGATTGAAAAATCAATCATCTAAGCTTCTCTTTAGGAAACTAGAAAGGAAGAATAAATTAAACATCAAGTAAGTGAAGAAAATCAAGAGTAAGAGGGGAGCTAAGATGGCTGCACAGCAGCAGGGCCTTGGGCTTGTCCCTTGAACTATAGGGAGAGAAGAAGCCACAGAAGAGAAGGCAGAAAGTGCAGAGATGTGCTTTGGGAAAGAAATGGATCATAGATGCTGCAGAGGGGAGAGAGGGAGCCCTGATCACAGAGAAGGGTGAGGGTGAGCAAGACAAAGGGAGAGAGAAGCCCAAAAGGGAGCCACGAGGAGAACATTTCCCCAAAGCCATCAGCTAGGAAAAGGAGAGGGGCTGATCTTCCTGAGTTCTTGCTACCAGGGGCCTGAAGATTAGAGTTTTAAAGAACAGTGGGCTCGGCTGGCATAGAGCCCAGAGGGTGCTGCCCTGCTCCCAAGGAGAAGGCAGGCCAACAACACAGGGGCAGACGGTTGTGGAAGCAGTGATCTGAAGAAAGCCCAGGGCACACAGCGGGTAGATGATTTGCTCTTCCTGAAGCACCCTCCTAAGAGGCAGAGTTTAGGGAGCCGCCTCCATGGGAACAAAGGAGCTGGCTGGCACCACTTCCCTTTCCACCCTCACCAGAAACACAGAGCCACCTGCGGAAAGCCCCCAAGCCCTGACACCGGCTGCCCAGCCTGCTGATACCAAGCCCCACACCTCCACGCCCTGGCACCACTGCCCTTTCAGGCCAAGCTCGCCTCAGTCCTGGCACAGCAGACCCTCCCCCATAAGACCAGCTTAGGCCCCAAGCCTACACCAGGTCCCTGAAGCCTGGAGATTTCAGTCAGCAGGCTTGGCTGGAACAGAGCCCCAAGGGCACTGCACTGCTCCTGGAGAGAAGGCAGACAGGTGACCTGGAGGCAGACAGTGTGGAAACGGGATCTGAAAAATGTGTGGGACACATGGGGGAGGCAGGGATTATTCGCTCTTCTCAGAGTGCTTCCCTGAGAGCCGTGGGCATGGAGACTGCTCTCTGGAGACAAAGGAGCTGGCTGGTGCCATTTCCCTCCCACACCTCTGAGCATAAGCACAGAGTCACCTGCAGGAAGCAGCACAGCACAAACCCTAGCTGCCTAACCTGCTTACAGCAGGGCCCACACCCCAGTGCTCTGCTGTGACCAACCATCTCCATCAAGCTGGCCTCAGTCCCAGCAGAGAGGGCCCCTTCCTCACAGGACCAAAGGAAGCCACTGCCCAGACCACGTCTCCCAACCAGAGAGTTCTTCAGGGCTTCAGTTCTAGCAAAAGTGGTATCAGGTCTCATTTAACCAGCAGACCAGAGCACACCTAGTTACAATTCACCACATTCTGGCCAGGGACCAAAGCTGCCCACTGTGGGCAAGGAGAGTCTCTGCAGATGATTGGTCTGAAGGACAGAGTGGTCAGAACACAGCAGCAGAGCAGACACAGCACACATGGGAGACACTCCCTGAAGCACCAGGCCCTGGACAATACATGACCTCTTCATGAAGCCATTACTCTCAGGAGCAGGAAACATAATAGACTCTTTTAACACAGAAAGGAAGACAGAGACTTAGACAAAGTGCCAAGGCTGAGGAATTCATCCCACATGAAAGAACAAAATAAGGTCACGGCCATAGTCTAAATTGAAATCTATAAAAATGAATCTGAAGAATTAAAAACTCATAGAACATAGCATTAGAAGAAAGAATTGCATCGGAGGCATATTAACAAATAAATTGAAATAACAAATTATTGCCAAATGAAAATCAGTAAACTGAAGAAGGAGTAGTCTATTCTCTATAATCCCAGAGAAGAAGGCAGGGATTCTTTGTAACTGTAAGCAAATACATCAAAATGATGCTGGATATCCACATGCAGGGAAAAAATCTAAACACAGACCTTAGACATTTGCAAAATTAACTCAAAATGTATCACATACCTAAATGTAAAACGCAAAACTTCTAAAAGAAAACATAGCAGAAAACCAGACAACATTGAGTATGGTGAGGACTTCTCAGATCTATCACCAAAGGCATGATCCATGAAGGAAAGAATGAATAAACTGGGCTTCATTAAAATTAAAAAGTTCTGCTCTGCAAAAGACAACATCAAGAGAATGAGAAGATAATCCAGACTGGGAAAGTATTTGCGAAAGACACATCTGATAAATGACTTTTATCCAAAATATACAAAGAACTTTTAAAACTCAACACTAAGAAAAGAATCAAATTGGGCGCCTGGATGGCTCAGAGGTTCAGTGTCTGCCTTCGGCTCAGGTTGTGATTCGGGGGTCCTGGGATCGAGTCTGGTATCGGGCTCCCAGCAGGGAGCCTGCTTCTCCCTCTGCCTATGTCTCTGTCTCCCTCTGTTTCTCATGAATAAATAAAATCTTAAAAAAAGAATCAATTTAAAAATAGGCCAGAGGCCTTAACAGACACCTCACTGAAGAAAATATACAGATGGCAAATAAACATACAAATAGATGCTCCACATCATATGTTACAAGGGAAATGTAACTTAAAACATCAGACCACTATGCGCTTATTAGAATGGCCAAAATCCAGATCACTGACAACACCAGATTCTGGTGAGGATGTGGATCAACAGGATTCTCATCCAGTGCTTGTGAGAAGGCAAAATTATACAGACTCTTTGAAAGATAGTTTTGCAGTTTTTTTTTTCTTTTTCTTTCTGAGAGTGAGAGTGAGAGAGTGAGAGCTAGTGTATGAGCAAGGGGAGGAGCAGAGGGAGAAGCAGGCGCTGAGCAGAGCAGGGTGCCTCATGCAGGGCTCAATCCCAGAACCCTGAGATCATGACCCAAGCAGAAGGCAGATCATTAACCAATATAGCCACCTAGGCGCCCCAAGCAGTTTCTTATAAAATTAAACATACTCTTAACATGTGATCAGTATGCTCCTTGGTATTTGCTCACATTAATTAAAAACTTATGTCAGGGCACCTGAGTGGTTCAGTTAAAATGGCTGCCTTTGGCTCAGGTCATGACCTTGGGGTCCTAGGATAAACCCTGAAACGGGCTGCCCACATTGGAGAGGCTCCTTCTCCCTCTGCCACTCGCCCTGCTCGTGATTTCTCTCTCTCTCTCTCTCTCTCTAATAAAGTCTTAAAAAAAAACATGTCCATGTGAAAACCTACACATGGATGTTTACAGAGGGTTTTTATGGCAATGAAAGCATTCTGTAGGACAGTGGATGATGTCATTATGTATTTGTTAAAAGAGACCGTACAATACTAAGGCCAAATACTGATGTAGACACTGAGGTGATAATGCTATTAACATAGGTTCATCTATTCTAACAAATGAGATGATATGGGGGAGGATGTGCACCTGTGGGGATAGAGGGTATATGGGGATTCTCTGTACTTTCTGCTCATGTTTGCTATGAATCTAAAACTATCCTAAAAAACTAAAGTTTACTGTAATTAAAAAGATTATTTGATCAGAAAGATTGTACAAGAAGAAACATTTATAAGACTATTCTGTGGGGGATCCTTGGGTGGCGCAGCGGTTTAGCGCCTGCCTTTGGCCCAGGGCGCGATCCTGGAGACCCGGGATCGAATCCCATGTCGGGCTCCCAGTGCATGGAGCCTGCTTCTCCCTCTGCCTATGTCTCTGCCTCTATCTCTCTCTCTCTCTCTCTCTGTGACTATCATAAATAAATAAAATTTAAAAAAAAGACTATTCTGTGGTAAGGAGTGTGGTTATAGCAAGTGATCTCCCCAAAATGAACAAGTAAAATGTATTTGTATAAAAGAGTGTTCATAGAAATTTATTTTTGTGGATATAGTCAATAAATATGCTCTATTTTGATAAAATTCACTCTTGTTTTTGTATTGTAATCTTTAGAGGCATGAGTGACAAATGGCTTCTTAAAAAAATCAATGTCTAAATCATAAACACATAGAAAAATATGACATAAGTGAGAATAATCTGAATTAATAAACAGCTAGTAAAATTAATTGGAGCTCCATATCTGTAGGGGAAATGAAATCCAAGCTGGAAAATATGGATGGGAAAGAGAGGGTTCTAAAAAGTGATGGACTAAGTTTAGAGAAGAACTAAGTAGATATTACAAAAATTGTAAACATAATGAAATAAAAATTCAATATATAGTTTTAACAGTAGATACAACTGAAGATAGAATTAGTTACTAGAAAAATTATTGATAATTCATCCAAAAATAGACAAAATGGATGGAAAATATGGAAGACACAGAGTTACAATGACAAGGCCTAACTTAAATTGAACTGGTGTCCCAGAACAAGAGCAGAGAGATACTGGAGAAGAGAGATTTTAGGACATGATGACAAATATCCAAAACTTATGCAAGACCCTAATTCACAGCAAAAATACATATCCATGGGTGGGGGGGAAGTGCTAAATGAAAGACAGGTGTTAATGAGGGCACTTGTGACGAGCACTGCGTGTTATATTTAAGTGGTGGATCACTAAATCACACACCTGAAACTATTATGACACTATGTTAACTGGAATTTAAATGAAAATTTGAAAAAACAATACACATACATACACACACACTCACAGAAGCACCGTAACAGGCTCCAACAGAAAACAGCACAAATGTTAATCAAAAGTAGAAGGCATAGGCACTGTGCCCCGCCGCCTCATGGATCTGTCTCTTGCTTCAGCGATGTTTGGATGAACAGACCCAGGCATGACCCTTTTACCAGCCTCTGACCACCCCTCCAGCCCTTTTTCCAGTTGCAACCTTCAAAGCCATCTTCTCAGCCATTCTCTGCCTCCAGGACCAGCCAACCCCCTATTCTGAGCTTAGCACCTTAACATTGATCAACCATGAGCTCCCACAGTGGTCAATACTATTGCACCGAGGTGAAGGCTGCCCTTAAACCACCTAGGCAACATGCACCTGTGGGCCTCCCTACACCTACCTCTCTTGGGCTTCTATTTCCACCGGGACAATGTGGCTCTGGAGGGCATAAGCCACTTCTTCTGGGAGTTGGCTGAGGAGAAGCCTCAGGGCGCTGAGCATCTCTTGAAAATGCAAAACCAGCGCTGCAGCAGCACCCTCTTCCAGGACATGCAGAAGCCTTCCCAGGAGGAGTATAGTAAAACTGTGGGTGTCATGGAAACTACCCTGGTCCTGCAGAATAACCTGAACCAGGACCTTTTAGATCTGTACGCCCTGGGCTGTGCCAGGGCAGATCCCCATCTTTGTGACTCCCTTGAGAGCCACTTCCAGGATGAGGAGGTGAAACTCATCAAGAAGATGGCCACCACCTGACTCACTTCTGCAGGCAGGTTGGCTCCCACGTTGGGCTGGGCCCTATCTCTTAGAAAAGCTCTCCTCCAGGGTGGCACCTGAGTGGCTCAGTGGTTGAGCATCTGCATTTGGCTCAGGTAGTGACTCCAGGGTCTTGGGATCGAGTCCTGCATCAGGCTCCCCACAGGGAGCCTGCTTCTCCCTCTGTCTATGCCTCTCTCGTGAATAGATACATAAAATCTAAGAAAAGAAAAGCTCCCCTCAAGCATTACTAGGAGCCTCTGAAGACCAGCAGCCCTTGAGGGGCCCCTCTGGCATCACTCTGGGGCCAGGGTTCGTGCCCCGGAGCCTCTCTCAGTAGCCACTAGGCAGCCAACTTTTTTTTTAACACCCTGGAGTCCTCTCCCAAGCCATAGACCAAATGGAAACAATAAAGCTTTTTTCAAAAAAAAAAGAATGCTTAAATAAATTATGGCATATGCATTCACTGAATAGTACAAAGCAATAAAAATGGACAGATTTCCACTTAATGCCTCAACAATTAAGAATCTTGTAAAGACAATGCTGAGTGATAGAAATGAGACCCAAAATAATACAATGTGATTAGACATAAAGTCCAAAAAAAAAACTTAATTTTAAATATGAGATGAAATTAAAAGTAAGTAGGTGTTTTAGCCAGCAATGGAATTCAAATTCTCTCAGTGTGTCCCTCTGGTCTCTTCCATAGCCACATCCTCTCTGACCTCTCTTCTGCCTGCCTATTACACTTACAAGGACCCTTCCATGACATGGGGCCCACCTGGACAGTCCAAGACAATGTCTTTAAGATCATCTAATTAGCAAACATAGTTGCATCTGCAACTTTAATTCTGCTTTGCCATGTATTATAACATATTCACAGGCTGGTAGGGAGGTGGGCAGGTAATTAGGAAGTAGGTGTCTCTTAGGAACTGGTTATTCTGTCTACCAGTTATATTATTTATTTAAGTTGTGAAACACATTTTTATGTCACTATGTTTCTTTTCAGCTCACCTATAGCCACATCTTGAAGTTAAATTCATATTCAAAATTGATGTAAAATGTAATGCCAAATTGCATTACTGCTCTGCCGGTGAGATTTTACATTTACTATGCCAGTATGGAAATTAAGTTGAATAATTTCCTCTTCCAGCTCAGACCCAAATATAAAATGAACTAAACAGGTAGATATTTGTTAAAACATAGTGAAACTCTGGCATAGTATACGATATATTGGTATTATTAGCCTTTCATTATCATCAAATTCTGATACAGAGCTTTGAACCAATTGCAGTTACTGCCTAATTCGATACTAAGCAGAGGAATGATTTATAATATACATATTGCAGAAAATAAAATGCACATTAGTGCATAAATCTGTATATATCTGCTGTTCTCAAACAACTGAAGTTCTTACACTTCCTAGTAAGGTGAGTTAGAAAGTTACTGCCACATTACCATTATCTCAAGTGAGTATTGGTCTATTTCCCGCATTTACAATAAATGGAAACTGGAAGAAGTATTAAAAATATAGCTTTTTTTTTTGTTAAACTTGCAATAATACAACCTACGGAATGGGAGAAGATATTTGCAAATGACCTATCAGATAAAGGGCTAGTATCCAAGATCTATAAAGAACTTATTAAACTTGACACCCAATTAACAAACAATCCAATCATGAAATGGGTAAAAGACATGAACAGAAATTTCTCCAAAGAAGATATACACATGGCCAACAAGCACATGAGAAAATGCTCATCACTGGCCATCAGGGAAATACAAATCAAAACCACAATGAGATACCACCTCACACCAGTGAGAATGGGGAAAATTAACAAGGCAGGAAACAACAAATATTGGAGAGGATGTGGAGAAAGGGGAACCCTCTTGCACTGTTGGTGGGAATGTGAACTGGTGCAGCCACTCTGGAAAACTGTGTGGAGGTTCCTCAAAGAGTTAAAAATAGACCTGCCCTACGACCCAGCAATTGCACTGTTGGGGATTTACCCCAAAGATTCAGATGCAATGAAACGCCGGAACACCTGCACCCTGATGTTTCTAGCAGCAATGTCCACAATAGCCAAACGGTGGAAGGAGCCTCGGTGTCCATCGAAAGATGATGGATAAAGAAGCTGTGGTTTATGTATACAATGGAATATTCCTCAGCCATTAGAAATGACAAATACCCACCATTTGCTTCAACGTGGATGGAACTGGAGGGTATTATGCTGAGTGAAGTAAGTCAATTGGAGAAGGAGAATCATTATATGGTTTCACTCATACAGGGAATATAGTGAAAAAGAATAGTGAAAATAGTGAAAGGGAATAAAGGGGAAAGGAGAGAAAATGAGTGGGAAAAATTAGAGAGGGTGACAGAACATGAGAGTCTCCTAACTCTGGGAAACGAACAAGGGGTAGTGGAAGGGGAGGAGGGCAGGGGGATGGGGTGACTGGGTGACAGGCGCTGAGGGGGGCACTTGATGGGATGAGCACTGGGTGTTACGCTATATGTGGGCAAATCGAACTCCAATAAAAAATACATTAAAAAACAAAGAATTAAAATAAAATAAAATAAATAAAATAAAATAAGTTGATGAGATCCAAAAATCTTGCAATACAACCAAAACAGTTACTGCTCTGAATTTTTCAGACCATCACATTCTGGAAGGTAGTTCTGTATTTCTAAGAGTGGTAAGGTACTGGATAATGTGATCATTTCATGTTACTTATAACACAATAGAGTCAGGGAAGTTGATTTCTGTAATCACGGAAGAGTTGCTAACAGACCTAGGGTTGAAATTTAGTCAAGAACACTTAAGGTCACAGAAAATGGGCTAGAGTTTTGTTCACCTGACGGTGCTTTAGCTAAAGGAGGTATTCTTTGTAGAAATGGCCATTTAATTTTTCCTTATGAGAACAACTTGTCCATCTTCCTATCCATCTCTCCTTTCCTTCTCCCCTCCCTCCCTCTTCATTACGTAGCCTAATAGCATCTACCAAAATTAATTGAACTTTTATTTGACAACATATGTATTCCAAACTTCCATTAAGACGATAATGTGCAATTTTTAAAATTCCTTTGAAAAAAATCAAAGTAGCTCACCCTTTCTTTGACCTTCAATATTGCTTTCCTTTAATGTCAAAAACTACCTTATTTTAACAGAGAGACTACTTTCCAGTTAGCATTTCCAACTGTCAAAGTAAATAATGCTTTAGGAATTTCCGAACAGCTTTAAAAATTACATTCTTGGATTGCCTTTAATCCTTACTAATTTACAGATTCATCCAATAAACATTAACTAGGCACTACATAAGTCACTAAAATCTAAGATTTAAAAAAAAATAATCATTAGAATAGCACTTAAGAACCCATCTCATTTTATAGTTACAAATATGTTTTATCTAAAGACTTTTTTCATCGTCTGATTTTTCAGAGTATGAATCGCATCTCTAATAACTAAAGAGACTTTTCTCTAATAATTACCCTTTCTACATAAAAAAAACTATTAATTAGTATAATCCTAAATTTGAAATGTCTGATATCCCTAATTCCTTGATTAGCATTGTAAATCCCCCTTTTTATACATTTGTCCCTCATTTAAAATTTTATCACTTCGCAAATAAAAATCTCAGTTTGAGGTTGACTCACAATTCCAATTTGACGATAATTTTCTTCTTGATTATGACGTTCTTTGTCTGAATTTCACATAGAAGAAAATAACTGCAAAGGTCAGAACTTAATTTAAATATATACTTTTTGGTGAAAAAAACTACATTTCTAGGCTTGTATTCAACTGTTGTTCATGCTTTACTAAGTTATGAACAGAAGACAAAAAAAAAAAAAAGGTATATATTTCCATGGCAACATATGTCCCAGGTTCTATTATTTACAATCTGGGTCAGTGTAGGCTGCTTGGGCTGCCATAACAAAATATCACAGACTGGGTGGCCTCAACAGCAGGAATTAATTTTCTCACAGTTCTGGAGGCTAAAATCCAAAATCAAGTCATGATCAGTTTTCAGTGAGAGTGCTCCTCCCGGCTTAAAGATGGCTACCTTCTCACTATTTCCTCACATGGCCTCTCTTTGATATGTGCACACGGAGAGACCAAGAGAGCAAGTTTCTGGTGTCCCCCTACAATGACACTAATCCTATAAGACGAGGGCTTACCATTATGACCTCGTTAATTTTGATTATTTCCTTAGGGCCCCATCTCCTAATACAGCCACACTGGGGGCTAAAGACTTCAGCGTATGAGTTTGGTAGGACAGAATATTCAGGCCATAACAGTGGCCTAAACAGCCATGTGGAATGGTAATTCATCTTCAAGTGTAATCTGGAAGTAGGTGTTAGGAGCGCTTTCTTGGCCAGGAAATGCAGGGATGCACACAGGTACTCTAAGGCTTTAGGAATTAGGCCTCTCCCAGAATTTGTTTTAATATGTATACTTTTTATTGGAGTGCTCATTCCGTCCAGTGCCTCCCTCAGTGCCCATCACCCAGTCACCCCAACCCCCCACCCACCTCCCCTTCCACTACCCCTTGATCATTTCCCAGAGTTAGCTGTCTCTCATGCTCTGTCACCCTCACTGATATTTCCCACTCATTTTCTCTCCTTGCCCCTTTATTCCCTTTGCCTATTTTTTATATTCCCCAAATGAATGAGACCATATAGTGATTGTCCTTCTCCGATTGACTTACTTCACTCAGCATAATACCCTCCAGTTCCATCCACTTTGAAGCAATTGGTGGGTATTTGTCATTTCTGATGGCTGAGAAATATTCCATTGTATACATAAACCACATCTTCTTTATCCATTCATTTTTCTATGGACACCGAGGCTCCTTCCACAGTTTGGTTATTGTGGACATTGCTGCTTAAACATTGGGGTGCAGGTGTCCTGCCATTTCACTGCATTTGTATCTTTGGGGTAAATCCCCAACAGTGCAATTGCTGGGTCGTAGGGCCGGTCTATTTTTAACTCTTTGAGGAACCTCCACACAGTTTTCCAGAGTGGCTGCACCAGTTCACATTCCCACCAACAGTGCAAGAGGGTTCCCCTTTCTCCACATCCTCTCCAACATTTGTTGTTTCCTCTCTTGTTAATTTTCCCCATTCTCACTGGTGTGAGGTGGTATCTCATTGTGGTTTTGATTTGCATTTCCCTAATGGCAAATGATACGGAGCATTTTCTCATGTCCTTGTTGGCCATGTCCATGTCTTCCTCTGTGAAATTTCTGTTCATGTCTTTTGCCCATTTCATGATTGGATTGTTTGTTTCTTTGCTGTTGAGTTTAATAAGTTCTTTATAGATCTTGGATACTAGCCCTTTATCTGATACGTTATTTGCAAATATCTTCTCCCATTCTGTAGGTTGTCTTTTAGTTTTGTTGACTGTTTCTTTTGCTGTGCAGAAGCTTTTTATCTTGATGAAGTCCCAATAGTTCATTTTTGCTTTTGTTTCCCTTGCCTTCATAGATGTATCTTGCAAGAAGTTGCTGTGGCCAAGTTCAAAAAAGGTGTTGCCTGTGTTCTCCTCTAGGATTTTGATGGAATCTTCTCTCACATTTATATCTTTCATCCATTTTGAGTTTATCTTTGTGTATAGTGTAAGAGAATGGTCTAGTTTCATTCTGCACGTGACTGTCGAATTTTCCCAGCACCATTTATGGAAGAGACTGTCATTTTTCCAGTGGATAGTCTCTCCTCCTTTGTTGCATATTAGTTGACCATAGAGTTGAGGGCCCATTTCTGGATTCTCTATTCTGTTCCTTTGATCTATGTGTCTGTTTTTGTGCCAGTACCACACTGTCTTGATGATCACAGCTTTGTAGTACAACTTGAAATCCTGCATTGTGATGCCCCTGCCTCTGGTTTCCTTTTACAATATTCCCCTGGCTATTTAGGGTATTTTCTGATTCCACACAAATCTTAAGATGATTTGTTCCAAGTCTCTGAAGAAAGTCCATGGTATTTTGATAGGGATTGCATTGAACATGTAAATTGCCCTGGGTAGCATTGACATTTTCACAATATTAATTCTTTTAATCCATGAGCATGGAATATTTTTCCATCTCTGTCGTCCTCAATTTCTTTCAGAAGTGTTCTGTAGGTTTTGGGGTACAGATCCTTTACCTCCTTGGTTAGGCTTATTCCTAGGTATCTTATGCTTTTGGGTACAATTGTCAATGGGATTGACTCCTTAATTTCTCTTTCTTCAGTCTCATTGTTCGTGTATAGGAATGTCACTGATTTCTGGGCATTGATTTTGTATCCTGCCACATTGCCGAATGTGAGTCTAGCAATCTTTGGGTGGAGTCTTTTGGGTTTTCTCTGTACAGTATCATGTCATCTGCGAAGAGTGAGAGTTTGACTTCTTCTTTGCCAATTTGAATGTATTTCTTTGTTGTCTAATTGCTGAGGCTAGGACTTCTCGTACTATGTTGAATAGCAGTGGTGAGAGTGGACATCCCTGTTGTGTTCCTGAACTTAGGGTAAAGGCTCTCAGTGTTTCCCCATTGAGAATGATATTTGCTGTGGGCTTTTCATAGATAGCTTTTAACATACTGAGGAATGTTCCCTGTATCCCTACACTCTGAAGAATTTTGATCAGGAATGGATGCTGTATTTTGTCAAATGCTTTCTCTGCATCTATTAAGAGGTTTCATACAGTTCTTGTTTTTTCTCTTATTGATGTGATCTATCACATTGATTGTTTTATGAGTGTTGAACCAACCTTGCATCCCGGGGATAAATCCCACTTGGTCATGGTGAATAATCTTCTTAATGTACTATTGGATCCTGCTGGCTAGTATCATGTTGAGAATTTTTGCACTCCCAGAATTCTCTTAAAACATCCCTGGAAGAGAGAGTCATCATGCCAGCTGTAGGCATAGTTTGTGAATGAATGATATTCCAATACAGGGTCTTCTCTCCAGAAATAGAAAGTTTTTAAAGTATGTCTGTGTGGTGACCATTAATTTCTGGATGTGATCTATGACAAACACAAGACACCAAAAACAAGGTGACACTGTTTTTATGTGGAGACTTTCCAGGTCTGCCAAATTTGCTCCAGCTATACTGGCCTGAGTCACCAGATTCCAGAGCCATTTGTGGTAACATTAGCTAGGTTTTAAGATAGCTGTGATGCTTAGAAATTCTCACCCCAAACAGCTAAGTACTATTTCCTGGAAACAGCCAGGGAAGGAAATAAGCACAGGACAGAGGTCTAAGGCTCTGGCGTTACCCACAGTTGTGAAGGTGAGGCCTGAGGTGGGTTCACGATGGACTTTGGATGGCAGTCAATGTATCAAGAGATCTTCAAATGTTTTTCACAGACCAGACCAAGGCCTTTATTTCTTGAGGTCGTGTAACATTAGTGCTATGTTATGTACAAAGCCCTGGGACTCCATTTGGGATCAAAGTCTCAGGGAAATCCTACTGCGTGTGGTTGTTGCACTTGAGTCAGATTCTGGCTTCACGTTCAGAATGGAAAGTGTACCGGCTTAATGGGCTCCTAAACCTCAGCCATGAATTCAGTTTTACAGTTGGAGTGAAAATGGTACAGAGAGAGGAAAACCTTCCTGAAATAATGTATTCATTTTTCCCAAAATCTTACCAGAGTTGCACCGTGATCCCTTTAGTTAGACAAGCATGAAAGCATGAAGAGAAATATACATTGCCCGCACTGGGAATCTTAAGCATAATGTATTTTTATTTAAGTGCCAACACAAGAAGAGGATTGAGATCCAAAGTCATTGGTTGGTATTTCCATGAGCAGTCTTCCTGCCATGATGAAATTTCAGGGAATTTGGTGTTCTAGTTTCTGAGACTACTGGAGTCAGTTGCAGTTGGACTCATTACCACGGGGAGGCACTGTTGAGCTGTGGGACCTCCCTGGACTCCACCTTTCAGGGATGTTGGCCCCTGAACCTAAGTTCTGAGTTGGTAGCCCAGGGAGTAGCACAGTATGCACTGAGCAACCTGCTCCCCAGAAAAACAAAAAAACATCAACAGCTGGAAGCAGGTCCCAGCAGAAAGCCCTTGGAATCCTTGGTTTATTGGCCCACACACGACTAATCACTTAAAAAAAAAAAAAAAGACATGGGCACCAAACACTAAGCATTATTCTAGGCACTGGAGGGATGTCTGAACAAAATATATCAAAATGTCTGCTCTCAAAGACGCTTCCATGTATAAGAAAAAATTTTTGAACCTAGAAACTTGGTTTTAAGAAAAAAAATTCACACTCATATTGGAAGTAAGCAGTGGCTTCAAGGCTGAGGTTCAAAAACCAGGGTTTAGAATTGGGTTAGAGTACCAAGAACACTGAATTGAGTTTGACTTGGGAAATGTATAGACTCTTTGAAGCATGAAGTATTGTGGGATAGACCAATGGGTATGAACAAGATCAAAAACAGACTATGTGCACAATGGAGACACACAAGATGGGACTAGTAAGATCAGGAGGCAGAGCCAGGATGGACCTGAGACAACATATAGGAAAATCATGTTTTATTTAATAGCTATGGCTTTACCATGAGCAGGGAGGATGTTAGAACGAGCACCTACCTCATTTACACAAGTACAGTATTTATGATTAAATTGCATATTAATACTCAGAAGCTATAGAAAAAATATCTGATTTAAGATCCCATACTTCGAAATGTTCCCAGAGCAAGTTCTAGCTTTAACTGCTCACCTTTATTTGTTCATCCATTTTAATTAGACAGCTCTATGGATAGGAAGGCTCTGCACTTTCTTTTGCCATGGGATTTATGGGTTCCTTTAATTGCCAGTCTCCCTTACTAAACTGTAAGTTCTGAAAGAAAAACTACTTTGATGTCATTGTCCTTATATTCATTGCTGGCACCTATCACCGTGCCTCATTTTGTATTATGCAGCGCCACCTTATATAGTTGCGCAGGTTGCGCACTGCACAACTCCAGGGGCACCACACTTATAAATATGATGTGAATGGCACCCCTGAAGTCACACAGTGCACAACCTCACAAGCATTTATGGATGCCCTGGACCTCATCAGTGTTTATTAAATTAATGAAAATATTTTTACTGCTTATGATTTGTTGTCAGATGTCAAATAAATATGCCAACTTGTGACACACATAAGTGTACATGGCAAGGACAATGGCATTGTATAGTAAATGAAATGGATTTCTATTTTAATCTTAGACTAACAAGAGGTGGCTTTGGAAATTTTGTGTTGATTACTTAATGAAGTGACAGAACAAGAACACCCATTTAAAAAAAAAACAGCCTTCTAGTTTGAGAATAAGTGGATTCTAGCTTCTTGTGAAATGAATGATTTTAAAAATTAGAACTTTTGATATAGTTAAATTGGTAAACTAGAGGATTCACTTACTTGGGTGAATAGAAAACATGGGGAAAATTTTTATTTTAATAGAATTTGGTCTCCCCAAAACACCCCAATGAAGTAATCTTAATAGTTAGATATACTTTGATAATTCAGCCACCAATTTTTCCATATCACACAGGCTATAAAGGTAATGTAAAATACTTTTTTTCCCTAATAAGCTTCAAGTTTCCAGTAATCAGATACAAATTAGCAAACAAGCTAAAGTGATGAATGGCCATATGTAATCTTACAAACAATAAGCCTAGGTGAAGTGACTGAAAACTTCGTCATTTCCATTTGTGCAAGAAATTTTGCAATTTGGGTGTCTTTCTTAATTTTCTTGCTTATGAGTTATTGCTCCTTTGATGAGTTTCCAGGTCACTGACACTGTTAGCCTAGATATATATGTGTGTCTTTAAAAATGGTAGTCAGGGTGATGGGCACCGAGGGGGGCACTTGGCAGGATGAGCACTCAGTGTTATGCTATATGTTGGCAAATTGAACTCCAATAAAAATTTTTTTAAATAAAATAAAAATGGTAGTCAGAAGTAGCCTATTAGTTTGTATCCAACCATGCTATCTATGAATGTTTCTATCATTCCAAAATGAACATTTGTGATCTTTTCCAAATCGTCATTGTAAAATGTCAAGTAAACCCTTGAAATTAGAATAAATTGAACTGAAGTTATATTATTCACAAACACAATGCCTGTTAGAACAACCTCACATGGGGAGCTTTTGAACGTGGTGTCCTCCACTGATCTATAACTGGTGTCATTGATGAGACATCTAAACACGGCTGACCAATTACAAGGCCTCAACATTTTACATGAAGCATTTTCTTTAATGAATACATAATGAATGTACCAATTGCTATTATGACTCTAGAATTCCATTTAAAGCAGACACTTTTTCAATACAAGTAGAAAGAAATTTAAGTACTAAAGCAACAAAAATAACTGGTGGTAAAAAAGTGGATCTCAAAGCAAGGACCATTTGGGGCACTGGTTAAACATTTGGATTTCTACCTTCAAAGCCAGAATAAAATCTCAGGTGGATGCAGCTGCAATGGAGATGTGACTATTAGACAAGTCCCCAGGACTTTCCCGTATGTGCTACATCTTGAGAACTAGTGACTTGGTTGAGAATAGTTTTCAAGTTCATTTAATAGTTTTTATTTAGTTCCTGTGGCCTGAGAAGTTCAGACATCTGCTTTCTAAATATGGAAATATTAAAGAGGCTCTGTTTATGTTATATTTAGATATGTTTGCTAAAATGTTTGAATTCAATTTCCAAACAAAAAGTCACAGTTTCAAGAACCTGAGGTTTCACTCTGCTAGCAAGTGAACAAGTTAGCCTGCCAGTTTCAAGCATACTGGCAGACAAATGACTACTGGATCAGAGACCTTGAGTGTGTGTGGGGGGGTGGGGGGCACTCCTAGAATGGTCCAGATGGGCCTGGTCTAATCCCATGAATCCTTGAGAAAATTTCCTGGCTGGAGTCAGAGAAAGAGATGTGAGGATGGAATCAGGGCCAAAGAGACACTACCTTGCTGGCTCTCAAGGTGGAAGAAGGGGGGGCCATGAGTCAAGAAACAAAGTGTCAGCCTTTAGAAGCGGGAAAAGGCAAAGAAATGAATTCTTCCCTAGAATGTCCACAAGGATCACATCCCTGCTGACCCCTTGATGTCAGCCCCGTGAGAACTGTGTCAGTCTTCTGACCCCCAGAACTGTAAGATAATAAAATGTGTTGTTGTTTTCCAATGCAGGGCTTGAACTCACAACCCTGAGATCAAGACCTGAGCTGAGATCAAGAGTTGGGTGTTTAACCAACTGAACCACCCAGGTGCCCCATAAATGTGTGTTATTTTAAGCCACTAACTGTGAGGTAATTTTTAAATAGCATCAATAGAAAATTAATACAAATATTAGCCAGGATATCAGCATTTTTGTGCCAATTCTCCCAAGCCCCAGTTCTCACAGGGCGATGCAGGGAAAGCCAGGTGATACTCGCACACACAGTGAGTTCCCTTACAGGAGAAGAATCCTTAGTTTAAGGAACCTGAATCTTTTGTAAGGAAAATTAAGCAGGCCTGTCTTTCACTCCAGAGAGAGATAGACACTCTCTCTGTCTCTCAAGGCCTTTTGCTCTACAAATATCCTTGAAAAGATTCTCTCAAACAAAGGGCAGTTGGTGTTTCATAGGCAAGGTTCGCAGAAACACAAGAGAGCAGTACACAATTGTTCTTCAACACAAGATGCCATCCAAATTCATTACTCAAGTGTTTCTGAAATACAGAGTTTTCATAATTCAAACTGAGTAACTGTGGGTTTTAGCATAACAATAGGTGATGAAATTGATAAAGGTTGATACAGCTGTATAGGCAATGTCTGCTAATGAGATTTTAAAAAATAAAATCCATTATTATAAAACCCAAATTAACATGAGCATATGCTGGGTTTGTTACATTTATGATATTAAACATACACAAACACAAAAATATGCCATCATTATTGAAATTGCTACAGGTAAAGAAATCTCATTATTGCTAGTCTGGAACTTTTTGGACTGTAAACTGCTTTTCCACTTGAAACAATTGTATTTATTATGGAATTTTTTAATACTGTGAAGTTTTTTTAGTACTCTCCCTATCATAGCAAAAGCAGACTGTGCTTTTTTAGATGAGATTTATTTTTCTATAAAACTTAGAAATAGATTTTTATTGGAATCTTGGTTAAATTGGCCCAAGTTGCAAAGGGATGAGTATAAATTGCATCTTCCAGTAAAATCAGCTGAAAATACCAGCATATGATAAACTTCCTTGTCCTTCTCGAGTTGATAGGCTAAATGAAACCCTAATTACTCATTTAAAAGAAGTACTTTACATCTTCTAGCTATTATTAAATGAAATAGTATCTATAAATGGAGATATATTTCAACAGCTGTAGGAAATATACTGGGTCATGCAGTTTGTCTCATAAACATTACAATCACCATGGTTACTATTATAATCCCTAAATCCCAAGGCCCTCTATCCTGCTCAGGTTAGCGAATGTTTGTAAAATCTGTTCTGTATGTCCTTCTGTCCAAACATGCTTCCTTATCCAGGTCTGCTCCTGAGGATGTCCAGGAAGCTCCATTTCATCTCAGAACTGAGGGGAACGTTCAAGTTGGCCATTTGGTCTCTCTGAAGACTAAAATAATACTCGAGAGAGCAGTTTAAGCACTGACCCTTAATCCCTTTAGAAGAGATGAAAAAGGTTATGCTTCTGAATTCTCGTTCAGATACAGCTCTCTCACCCCCACTGAGCTGGGCCACTAGCTGTTGCCTCTCAACCGCACACCTCCCCTTCTGTACTCTGCTTTGTGGAGCTTGGGCTGATACTGTAGACCCCATTTCTGCAATTCCAGCTGCTCTTTGTTAGGCTTTATCAAGAAAGAGTTCCATCGGGAGCTTGTAGGGCTCAACATGGGAGGGAGAAATGTGGTCAGAGGGGTCGTCAGAAGGAACTGTTCTGTGGAGACCCACCTTGGAGCCTCTAGATTTGAATAGCATAACTTGTTTCAGCTACTACCTCTCGGATACCTTAGATCCCCTTTTGGCTTTTTTTCAGTTATCTAATAATTTAAAAATATTGATTACTTTAAGGACCTTCTTTTCAAATAACTGGTGCCCTTGTGCACTCTGGCCCCTGGCTGATAGAACCTCCACCATTCAGGTTAAACATCTCAGAGTTAACCCTGGGCATGAACACATAACGTCTTGGGGGAAGTGAATTCCAGAGCACATAGCCCTTGTACAGCCCACAGATGGTCTGGCATTTGATACAAGGAGTTGTGTGTTCAGGAAACAAGAACGGAATACCAAGGGTTTGTCAGGCACCACTTTTCATGAGAGGTGAACTCTGTTCTCAAGCAATGATGGAGCCAATCCCAGAAAGGCTACAAAGTACAGGAATGTTAAGTTACTGAGAGAGGCAAAAGAAGTCATAATAGCAATACAGGAGACACATAAGATAATAACAGGGACCACTGAAGAATTCTCTGACCAGGAAGTAATCAGGCAAAAGAGAAATAGAAGCAAGTTTAGGAAGAGAGAACCACGCACACCTAAACCTGGAGGTTTGCAAAAGTATGACTGCTGGAGAACTAGAAATCTTTCCACATAGGTTATGAGCAATTGGACCTCACTAAAGATGAGGCTGGAAATGTGGACAGGGATTGTATCATGAAGAGATTTTTCTGTCTTGCTTAGAAGTTTGGCCTCCAATGGACAGAAGAAGAGGGCTACTGAAGGTATTCAAGACAACTATCACTGTGACATACCTCTGTTTTTTCAAAACACCTTTTTAATGAAGTAGAACATATAAACAGAGATGTGTACAAATATTAAATATAAAATTCAGACATTTAGAAACCAAACACACCAATTTAATCAACACCCAGAGAACTCAGACACTTCCAATACGTCTAAAAGACCTCTCCTACACCTACCCAATTCATTGTCCCCACCAAAGGTAACTGTTACCTTAACCTAAAATCAGGGGTTAGTTTGGTCTGTTTTTTTAATTTTACAGAAGTTGAATGAAACAGTATGAAACTCCTTGTTTCTGGCCTCTTTGGATCAACATTATTTGTGGGATCCATCCATGTTTTCTAGAGATTAGTTCATTTTCATTGCTATGTAGCTTGCTACTGTACCAATATTCCACAAACCATTTACATTCTATTACTGACAGACATTTAACTTTTTTTCTAGTTTTTTTTGGGGATCCCTGGGTGGCGCAGCGGTTTGGCGCCTGCCTTTGGCCCAGGGCGCGATCCTGGAGAACCGGGATCGAATCCCACGTCAGGCTCCCGGTGCATGGAGCCTGCTTCTCCCTCCGCCTGTGTCTCTGCCTCTCTCTCTCTCTCTGTGACTATCATAAATAAATAAAAAATTAAAAAAAAAAAACAAAAAACTTTTTTTCTAGTTTTTAGTTATCAAGATAGCCCTGCTATGTAAACTTTTGTTCAAGTATATATTACCACTGGGTGTCCACAAAACAGTGGGCTTGCTGTTTATATGTTTGTTTACCCTTAGTGGATTATGCCAAAAGAGATGTCCTAACTCACAATCCCACTGATGTTGTGAGAGCTGTAGTCTACATACTTGCCAACAGTCATACTGTCACTACTTTGCATTTTTGTCTTGTGACAGGTCTTTATTCTATCTCATGATGGTTTTAGTATGTGTTTCCCAAATGTATAATAAGATTGGACATATTTTCATGTTTTATTCACTGTTTAATTTGGATTTCCCCCTTTATGAAGTAACTATTCAAGAGTTTTTCCTTTCTGTATTTTTTCTACTTATGGATTAATGTGTGGTACCTCACCTCTAAATATTTGGTGATTTTCTAGACACCTTATTGCTACTGATATCTAATTTAATTGCATCATGATAATGAAATATAACTTGTATTTTAGTTCTTTGAAATTGAAAGAAACTTGGTATATGGCCCAGAACATGTCTAAGTGCGTGCTCCATATGCACTTTTTAAAACTGTGTGTCCTATAGTTGTTGTCTATAATGTACAAAAAATATCGATTAGGAAGTCTGTTGATAGTGTTTGTCAGGTTGGGTTTCCAAAAGCAGATATTGAAAAGTTGTCTGTGTAAGATATTTACTAGATAGCAATACCTGTGAATAAGGGTAGCGGTGGGTTAAGATCAGGCAAAGAGAAAAGTTAAATTGTACTTTAGTCCCAGCAAAGCCTCAGACAACACCATCACTGCCTGCAATGTACACAGCCCATCAGGATTATCCCCTAGTGGACTGAAAGGCTCTGATCAGGCTGAAATGTAGAACCCTACCATAATCAATACTTGGATGTGGGTTGCCCAGGTTAACAGGTATGCTCTTATGGCTCTCTGCAGCTGAGGCAAAATGTGAGGGAGCAAACAAGTGAGGGAACAAATTCTTCCTTAAAGAGATTATTGGGTGGTGAAACTTTGTGATCACCAGTATTCTTTAAGTCTGCATTCATACTGATTTTTAAAAAAGATTTTATTGATTTATTTGACAGAGAGAAAGTGAGAAAGCACAAGCAGGGAGGGGCACAGGGAGAGAGAGAAGCAGACTCCTCTCTGAGCAGAGAGCTTGACACGGGTTTCTGTGGAACCTACTTCTCCTTCTGCCTATGTCTCTGCTTCTCTCTCTCTGTCTCTCATGAATAAATAAATAAAATATTTAAAATAAAATACAATGTTTGTTTCAAAATACCATGTAGCTTTGTCTTGCTTTTTAAATCAGGTTAAAAAAATCAATGTTTTGAATTTTTAGCTCCTTAATAGTTAATATAATTATTGATATGGTTGCATTTAAATCTACCATGTTACTATTTGTTTTCTATGTGACCTCCATATTCTTTCAATCTCCTTTTTTTTATATTAACCCAATATTTTCATAGGAATCCCTTATGTCCTTTCTATTGATATGTCTAAATTCTTGCTAAAGTAATAAATTACCTTATCACAGTCTACTCTGAGTTAATAGTATAAAAGGCTTATAGTAGTTTAATTCCATTTATACTCTGTTCAATACTTTGGCCTGATAATTTTTGACTTTATACCATACTTTGTATATAAAAAATTTCAAAGGCTCTAGAAGATATCATCTTCTCCCAGGAGAGTTAACTGTATTTTCAGAGAAGAATAAAGGCAGATTACCCTAATCCAATCAGAGACTGAATGTTCTAAAAACAGGTTGCAATTTTCATGAAGTTCCATCTCTCTCTGTTTTACGTTCACTTTTGGGAGCATAGCCTGCCACAGATCCCAATTTAGAGGCTAATAGATTTCCTAAGGATCCCCTTTGCTCAGTCCTGAATTCCAATTCTAAGTCTGTCCTCTTAGCACTATGAAACCAATATAAACTCTGATCTACTTTTTTTCAGTGAGACAAAGTATTTTTTTAAAGATGAGAATACCAATATATCCTAGCCCATATGATGTTCTTGCAATTTAATGCTGACAGAAGTAAAATTCATGTTCTTTGAATCTGGGTAAGCCTGCTTCTACGGCCGAAGTGATGCTTTGTGACTTGTGTAACTAAGTCATAAAAGGCAACATGACTTCCTTCCATCTGGTCCTATGGGGATATTCTTCCTTGGAACCCAGCCACCACGCTGTGCAGAAGCCAAAAAGTCACCTGGAAAGGCCATAAGAAAGTGTTTGGGTCAGAGCTCCCAAAGAGATCCCGGACAATAGCTGGTATCAACTGCCAGACACATAAATGGTTAGGAAATGAGCTTTTGTATTATTTCATCCTCTGGTATCAAGCAGACCCAGCTGACAATGAGTAGGGCAGAGACAGTCTGTCCCTTCCAATTCTTCCCTAAATAGCAGAATCATGAACAAATTAAACATTGCTATTGTTTCAAGCCACTTAGCTTTGGAGTGGTTTGTTACTCAGAAATAAATCATCTCAACATGCACCTTTCTGTTCAGTATTTTTAGCTGCTAATAGATATGAACAATTACTGGAGAATACTGTCAAGTGTTGCAGGTCACTGGTCTGCCTCCATTTTCATCAGGATCTCAGCCTCATAACTCCTGGTTCCAAAGTCCAATCTTTGTTTTTCAAGTCCCGAGAGCCTGCCAAACTCTCTGTTGGTTTCTCAGCTTCTTTTTTCCAAGGGCTGGGAGAGGGAGGTTTCAGCTCAGACTTTGGGATCTTTATTTTTGTTTATTTTTCCCACCTTTACTGAGGCATAATTGAGAAATAAAATTGTATACATTTTTCTCTGCTTCTTCATTACAGCCTTTGGACAGAATTCTCAGCCTTTTAGCCAGTGCTGAGAAGTGGCAGATGCCAGAAGAGGGAAAGGAGCTTGTAAATGTTGGCTGATCTCTCGGTACTTCCTTTGCACAGGGAATGTAAGTGTTTAAATGGATATTTCTTAGTTATTTTTCTTTTTTTCCCTGGTTGTTATCAATGGCAACATTGGCCTCCCACAATTTTCATCAGAAATGAAAGTGGAAGCTTATATTGCATTTTTCAAGATCTCCTTCATATATTTGAGGGAGAGCACCCTGGAGAAATAGGCAATAATCTGGGTTAGAAATGATGATGGACAGAGCTATAGTAAAAGTGGCAGGGCCAGAAAAATTTGTTACAAAAATTTGACAAATGATTAGAGTGTGTACTTTGGTATGGTATAAGGAAGTGTTTGGTATGGTATAAGGAAGTGTTTGGTATAATATAAGGAAGAAGACAGTGGGAGCTTTGTAGGATTCTTGCATGAACACTGGGGTACAGGGAAAGGTCTTTCACTACGAAAAAGAATATTTCACACCACGGAGTGATACACAGAGTTACTGCATTAAATCTGGAAACTGATAGGTTTGAGTTGTCGTTAGGATATCTAGGTAGAGGGACGCCTGGGTGGTTCAATGGTTGAGTGTCTGCCTTTGGCTCAGTTCATGATCCCTGGGTCCTGGGATCAAGTCGGGCATCGGGCTCCCCACGCGAAGCCTGCTTCTCCCTCTGCCTATGTCTCTGCCTCTCTCTTTCTGGGTCTCTCAAGAATAAATAAATAAAATCTTTTTTTAAATTTTTATTTATTTATGATAGTCACAGAGAGAGACAGAGGCAGAGACACAGGCAGAGGGAGAAGCAGGCTCCATGCACCGGGAGCCCGATGTGGGACTCGATCCCGGGTCTCCAGGATCGCGCCCTGGGCCAAAGGCAGGCGCCAAACCGCTGCGCCACCCAGGGATCCCAATAAAATCTTTAATAATAAAAAAGGATATCTAGGTGGAGACAACCAATTGCCAATGGATTAAAAATTCAGAAAAGAAATCTTGACTGGAGATAAAAAAGATAAATTGGGATACGACAGTGTATCAATATTATTTTAACACACAAAGTGGATTAAAACCACCCAAGAAGAACACACAGAGAGAAGAAAAAAGATGAGCCTCACACATAACCAACTTGCCTTGGTACTACTTGGAAGGAAAGGAAATGGAATAAAACCATGAGCACCAATTTCATGGTTTTACTTCTCTTTATTTTCTCATATTGCTGTGTGTCTCCAATATAGATTTAGATGAATGTTTCCCAAACTGTAGAACACCATTTTTTTAATGAAAAGGGGGGGAAATCTGAAAAGTGATATGAGTCAAAGACAAAGAGAATAGTTTCCTGTGGTTCTCAACTTTAAACCACATAAAATGACTAAAATAACTTGGATAAAGCATTGCATGCTCATGCTACAAGCCATGCTTATGATCTTGATTGACAGGGAAAATCAAACACTCCAGAAAACACACAACCATAATTTCATTGGATTCACTTCAAAAAAGCAGAGCTAAGTTAATGGAAATTTCATGAAATATAGATAAAGAGTGACAAATATAGGAGAATGTGTGATATTAATCAGAAAAGTTTATCACTTAGAACTAAAATTAAAACTTCTCGAGAAATAACAATATAGAACGCATTCCTCACTGTAGCCCACAATCTCAACCATGTGCTTTTAATCGCTTGATGACAAATACATTAAATTCTATTTTAATTCTTGGGCAGCCCAGGTGGCTCAGCAGTTTAGCACCACCTTCTCCAGGGCCTGATCCTGGAGACCCGGGATCCAGTCCCATGTCAGGCTCCCTGCATGGAGCCTGCTTCTGCCTCTGCCTGTGTCTGTGCCTCTGCCTCTCTCTGTGTCTCTCATGAATAAATAAATAAAATCTTTTTAAAAATTCTATTTTAATTCTGTTCACAGTGGGACATAGTCTTCTAAAGACAAAAGAAACTACCCTTTCTAAAAAAAAAAGAGATAATGTAATCAAAATAGTATATATAAATGAAATAATGTGAAAATATACAGTCTACTATTCATATTTGTTTCTTAAACTATTATCCATTCCTTATCCTTTTGATAATAGAATATTCGTTTTCCACAACCAGATCTGCCCATTTAACTGTTTCTGGAATTTTCGAGCTTATATGGGTTTTAGAAACAAGCAAATGTCCTGTGCTGGCCCATCAGTGTTCCACATCTTTTCTGCCATAGCCTTTGGTCCAAGAATGCTCAAGTAATTCAAAGTGAGAATCAACTACAAGGTATTGTTGGAACATTAGGTAAGAAGTATTTCCAGTGGGGCTTCAAAGTGGAAATAAGTAAGCCTGGAGTTACTTGCGTTCGTCTTGTTATGGCCTCCATAAATCTCAATTACCCAGGACAACCCTAGCTTATACTTGTAGTTTCACTATACTTAGTATATAATTTATTGTTCAAACCAAAACAATGTTTTAGTACAAACTTTACTCTTTCAAGAAAACCTACCTAAGAATAACTTTTAAATTGAAAAAAGGACACCTGAGAGATGAAAAGCAATCAACAGATTCTTGGCATCATTTGACCACCCTGAACCAGGTGTACCTGCGACTAGGTCTATGCTTGGATTTTTCTGTTATGAGTACGTAAGGAAATAAATAAATAACTCCTTTTGCAATTGTGTTTAATTTCTACTACTTGCAACCGAAACAAGAATGGTTATTACTACATGCTATGTAAAAAGTTTAATGACAAGATAAAGTACACATTTATACAGAGATTTATATAAGGATAAGATTTTGCATCTCCTTTATTCTTTCAAGAACCTAGAGACACTAACCATCCTTCTGCTATAGAAAAATCACTAAATCTAAGAATAAGTACATTATTTATTTTCAGTGACTTGCAGGAATCTTCTGGCTGAAATACCATTCTATCTTTCATTATTAACAACCCATACTCATCTTTCAAGGTTTATAAAACAAGCTTTGTGTCCTCAGGGATGCTTACTTGAACATCCAAGTGGGAGAACACAAACTCCTTTGTGCTGACATGTAGCAGACTTCTATGACTTGTTCCATAAGACTTACTGTGTTATTTCTTAATCACCTTCACTGAGGTATTACTTTCATATATTAAAATTCACCCATGAAAAGTGTATATATTTCTGACAATGTGCATACATTTTTGACAAATGCATACAATCATGTAACTACCACCACAATAAATATATAACATACCCATCTCCTCCAAAGTTTTCTCTGATCCCTTTGCATTCAGTCTCCTTCTTCCACCTCTGCCCCTGGTAATCACTGATCTTTCCATTACTATGATATTTCCTTTTCTAGATTTTATATAAACTGAATGAGAAAATATGTAGGCTTTTATGTCTGGATTCTTTTATTTAGCATAATGCTTTTGAGAATTATCCATGTTGTTAAATGTATCATCACTTTTTTTCTGAATAATATTTCATTGTATGGATATAGTGTACTTTGTTTATCCATTTACCTGTTGATGGACAACTGGGTTGTTTCTAGTTTGAGAGTATTTACACAAGAGTAATTTGAATATTTGAGTGTAAATGTTTGTGTCCACAGACATTTTAAGTTTTCATTGGTAAATACCTCACATATGGTAAAAAATTTACTGTATTAATGTAAGATATTAATAATAGGAGACACTGGGTATGGTGGTATGTGGAACATAGCTGCACTATTTTCATAATTGTTCTCTAAATCTAAAACTATCCCAAAATATTTATTTTATAAAATGGTTAAGATATTCAAACAGACATTATATCAAGAAAAATTATATTTAAAATTTTCTTTACACAAACTGTGGACTCCATTAGCTCAAATTGTAGTAAAGATTGTTATATTTATTAGAAATGTTGGCTTATAGCTTTCTTTTCTTGAACTGTCCTTTTCTAATTTTAGTAACAGGGCAACAGCAGAGGTTTCAACCACAGAATCTTCATTATACCCTCTAGCTGATAAGGGTCTGTCTCTTTTCACTTAAAACTTAACATAAGAAAAAAACACACAGACAACACATAAAATAAAGATGCATTAACTTCCCCAAAACATTAATTTGTGCAACAAAGTTTGATTAACGTTTTAAATCTATTTAATCTGACATAAAATGTGAAAGTTAAGTTTACAGGATATTGATAGAATGTAAGTCCTACATAGGAGGTCTTGGATCACTTGTTTTATTTTCTGTTTCATCAATGCTCTTTACTTGTATTTAAATATGGTCGCAAAAATAAATAAATAAATAAATAAATATGGTCGCTCTTCAAATATAATGGAAGTACAATATATCAGAATCTATGGGATGCAGCAAAAGCCATCCTGAAAGTTCATAATGATATAAGCCTTCCTTCAGAAACAAGAAAAATCTCAAATAAACAATATAAATTTAAGCTTAAAGGACATAAAAAAGAGGTATAAAAAAAAAGAGGTACAAATGAAGCCCAAAATTAGTGGAAGGAAGGAAATAATGGAGATCAGAGCAATAATACATGAGAGACCAAAAAAAAAAAATATTAAAAAATCACTGAAATGAAGAGCTGGTTCCTTGAAAAGACAAAATTGATAAACTTTTTGCTAAACTCACCAAGAGAAAAAAATGGCTCAAATTTTAGAAAATCAGAAATGAGAGAGGAAAAGATGCAACTCACACCAAAGAAATTCAAAGGATCATGAGACTGCTATGAACAATGGTAAGCCAAAAAAATTGGAAAACCTAGAGAAGTGGCTAAATTCCTAGAAATACACAATCTTCCAAGACTGAATAATGAGGAAATAGAAAATCTGATTAGACCAGTTACTAGTAAGGAGATTGAATCAGTAATTATAAACCTCTCAACAAACAAAAGCCCAGGTCTAGACAGCTACACTGTGAATTCCATCAAACATTCAGAGAAGATTTGATACCTATCCTTCTCAAACTCTTCCAAAAAAGAGTGAAGAAAAAAGGGATGTTTCCAAACTCATTTAATGAGGCCTGCATTACACTAATACCAAAACCAAAGATACCACAAAAAAGTATAGGCCAATATCTCTAATAAACTTAGATTAAAAAAAAACCCTTAGTAAAATATTAGCAAACCAAATTCAATGATACATTAAAAAGATCATGCGTAACGATCAAGTGCAATTTATTCCAGGAATGCAAGGACATTTTGCCATCTGCAAATCAATCAACATGATATGTAACACTAACAAATTGAAGGATAAAAAGCACATGATCATCTCAATAGATACAGAAAAAGCATTTCACAGAATCCAACATCCATTTATGATTTAAAGAAAACTCTCAACAAAGAAGGTATAGAGGGAATGTATCTCAACATAATACAGGCCATGCAGTATAAGCCCACAGCTAAAATTATACTCAATGGTGTAAAGCTAAATGCTTTTCCTTTAAATCAGGAACAAAAAGCAAATAAAAAAATAAAATCAGGAAAAGATGGCTGGCAAGGATGCCCATCCTCACCACTTTTATGCAACAGAGTATTGAAAGTCACAGCCAGAGCATTAGGCAAAATGAAATAAAAGGTCTCCAAATTGGAAAGGAAGAAAGAAAATTGCCACTATGCGGATGATATGATTTTATAGATAGAAAACCCTAACCACTACCAAAAACCTATTAGAAGAAATAAATTCAGTAAAGTTGCAGAATATAAAGCTAACATGCAAAAATCTGTTATGTTTTTATATACTTACAATAAACTTTATGAGAAATTAAATGATGGGGATTAAAGAGGGCACATGATATGATGAGTACTGGGTGTTATACACAAATGATGAATTACTGAACTCTACATCTGAAACTAATGATGTATTATATGTTGGCTAACTGAATTTAAATTAAAAAAAGAAAAAAAGGAGAAATTAAGAGAATAATTCCACTTATAATTGCATCAAAAGGAATAAAATAACCAGGAATAAATTTAATAAACAAGGCAGGCATTAGACCTATATAATGAAAACTGTAAGTCATTGCTGAAGGAAATTGAAAAAGACACAAAAAATGGAAAGAAATATTATGCTCATGGATTGAAAGAATATTATTTAAATGTCCATATTAGGCAGCCCAGGTGGCTGAGTGGTTTAGCGCCGCCTTCAGCCCAGGATCAAGTCCCACTCAGGCTCCCTGCACAGAGCCTGCTTCTCCCTCTGCCTGTGTCTCTGCCTCTCTCTCTCTGTCTCTCATGAATGAATAAATAAAATCTTTAAAAATAAAAATAAAATGTCCATATTGTCCAAAGCAATCTATGTATTCAATACAATCTCTATCAAAATCCCAATATCATTTTCACAGAAGTAGAACAAGCAAGTCTAAAATTTGTATGAAACCACAAAAGATCTCAAAGAGCCAAAACAATCTTGAGAAAGAAGAAAAAAGCCAGGGGCCTCACATTGCCTAGTATCAAACTATATTGGAAAGCTTCAATAATCAAAACACCATTGTATTGGCATAAAACAGACACAAAGATCAATGGAATAGAATAGAGATCTCAGAAATAAACCCACACATAAACTGTCAAACTATGAGAAAGGAGGCAAGAATATACAATGGTGAAAAGACAGTCTCTTCAATCATTGGTACTGGGAAAACTGAGCAGCTGCATACAAGAGAATGAAAGTGGACCAGTATCTTACATCATACACAAAAATAAACTCAATATGGATTAAAGATTAAAGAACATAAGACCAGAAACCATAAGACCATAAAATTCCTAGAAGAAAACATAGGCGATAAGATCCTTCACATCACTCACTCTTAGCTATAATATTTTGGATCTGACTCCAAAGGCAATGGCAACAAAAGCAAAGATCAACAAATGGGACTAATCACACTAAAAAGCTTCTGAACAGTGAAGGAAGTTGTCAACAAAATAAAAAGTCAAAATACTGAATGGGAGAAAATATTTGCAAAGCCTATCTGCTAAGAGGTTAATATCCAAAATATATAAACAACTCATATGACTCAATAGCAAACAAAACGAAAGCAAAAACAATCTTATTTTAAAAAGAAAAATGAGTAGAAGATCTGAATAGACACTTTTCCAAAGAAGAATCCAGATGGCTGACAGGCACATAAAAAGATGCTCAACATCACTCATCATCAGGGAAATGCGAATCAAAACCACAATGAGTTATCATATCACACTTGTCAGAATGGCCAAAATCCACAACATAAGAAATAACGGGTGTTGGTGAGGATGCAGAGAAAAGCAAACACTCTTATGCTCTTGGTTGGAATGCAACTGGTGCAGCCACTATGGAAAACAGCATGGAGGTTCCTCAAAAAGTTAAAAACAGAACTACATGATCCAGTAATTCCCCTTCTGAGTATTTATCCAAAGAAAACAAAAACCCTAGTTCAAAAAAGATACATGCACTCCCATATTCATGGCAGCACTGTGCACAAGATTATTATGCTAAGTGAAATAAGTCAAAGACAAATACCCTATGATTTCACTTATATATGGAATTTAAAACACAAAACAAATGAACAAGCAAAATGAAATAAGCTCATAGATGTAGAAAAAAGACTGATGGTTGCCACAGGGCCAGGGTGTTGGGGGTGGGCAAAATGGGAGAAGGGATCAAGAGGTACAAACTCCAGTCATAAATAAGTCATGGGGAGGTGATGTACAGTGTGGTGATTACAATCAACCTTACTGTATTGCATATTATGTAACTTTATATGGTAATGGAACAAATTAGACCTACTAAGATCATCTTGCAGTGTGTATAAACATCCAGACATTATGTTGTATACCTGAAAATAACATAATCTTATATATCAATTATATCTCAATAAAAGACCTCTTCCATGCCAACTGAAAAGTCATCATGCAATTGTAAGTTTAAGTGGCTTTGTTATATCCTCCATGCAATAAAAAATTAAAGAGAAAAAAGGAAAAAAAAACTCCAAACATATAATTTATAGTACAACTTGTTTGCAATAGTATTTAATTATGTAAACTGGATTTTGACTATAGTTATATACAAAGAAAAATAGAGGTCTCACAGTGTTTGTATTGTATTGGACATCATTTATATTCCTTGTATTATCATTATAATTTTACCAAATAAATATATATTAGAAAACATTGGGAAAAAGTTATAGTTTCCAAGCGACTTTATTCTATTTAAAATTTTTTATTAATGGTCGACACCCAATGTTACATTAGTTTCAGATGTACAACATAGTGGTTTGACAAGCTTATCCATTATGCTGTGCTTACCACAAGTGTAGCTACCATCTGAGAGTGACTTTTTTCTTAATCTAGCTCATTCCTTCTGATGGTGTTTTGGGTTTGCTTCTTTGCTTAAATATCATTTTATAAACTATCAGTTTTGTGGTCAAATATTCCTAACATTTTTTTGATCACTGCAGTGACAGGAGTCAATAGTATGTCTTTATTGATGTAACAACTGGGCACCAATATTGATTGGGTAAGTCAAATAAGGTTTATTTGTCACAAAAGGAAATCTGTACATTCACTGAGTAAACAGCTAAGTCACCTGAACCCAAAATCTGAACTAGGCAGAAATGCACACTAAGGATGAGAATATATGACAGAGGGTCCCTTCAGAGATTATGTAAGCCTAAATATCCCATTTTATGACAGTTTTATAAACAGAAATGGAATTAAGCCTGCATGTAGTTATGTCTGCATACATAAGGGATATAAATTCATCTGGATCAGGAATTCTGCATCAAACTCAGTTACATAATACACAGCAAGTTCACAGAGGCCATTGCATTACAGGAATAAACCTTTCTGTTATCCTTAATTCCCCAGAATAATTACTGCCACGTCCAAGAACATCCCTGAATTTCATGTGTTATGTAATTAAATCCAGATCAGTTATCTCCAGGGGTCATAAAACAACCCTGAGATCATACCTACAGCACATCCTGAAACAGGTAATCTTAGATTTTCCCAAGGTTTTAACAACATTAATACCTTCAATTCTTCCTACTTCAGTCTCCAGACTTCATGTTCTGAAAGTTTTTCCTCCCAATCAAGTGCTCAATAATAACTCACATTCTAAATTTTACTACAGTCAGAACAGTCAGAGTTTCAAGTAAGCTGAGATAACCAGTTACTCTGCAGCATGCAAAGACTTCCAGGAAAGAAACAAAGGACTGTCAAGTTCCACTTGAGTACTGCAGCCTCGGCTTATGAAAATGTTGGGGATTTGGCTTTTCAAATGAGCATAACACAGCAGCCACCATTTTTTACTTACGTACACCCACAGATGCAAGCACCTGAGATTAGAAACTCCTGCATCAGTTCATATGGAGGATTGTTTAGGAAAAAAATGTTTTAATCATTAAGTTTCAAAATGTTCTTAGAGCATTGTCAGTGAGGTAGAAAGTCTGAGGGAATGGATTCTGAAGTATGTAAATCTGCATAATCAAAGAGCTTTGAATAATTAATTAGAGCAGAGCTGGATTACAATAAAATGTTCTTCTTAGTTCTATCTTTCTGTGTGTTATGATTCAGGCCAGAGGTCTGAATCGGAATATGTAAAGAAAAACTGTTTTATGAATGAATATAATGAATTCATGTAAGAAAAACTACATGCAACTTTAAGTGCAAAAAATAGTAATAAAAGGATTCATATACAGTTGTGTTTATCGCAATATGAATTCAAAAGATGTATTTGTAGGCCACAGGATTGGCAAATAATGTATTCCACAGCCGAATGATTAATCTGACATCATCAGGTTGGGAATGTAGAAAAGCAATGGTTGAACCTATTTAAGTCTAATTTGACAAGGGTGGAAACAATGCTATGCACAGTTAAGTATTTTGATTAGAGGTGTTAGGAGGATAAAGTGTTGGAGAAATTGATTTAGAAGTGATGTTTTTACTTAATTAGTGGAAAGCAGAGAGGTCAGCAAGAAAAGAGCTACACACGACCAAGCCCTTGTCCATCTTGTCCAGAAGACCAAGAAGTGATGAGTATTAGAAATCATATGGATAAAAGAGGAAGTGCTTCTAGAAGAGCACCCAGAAAATACAGAAAAATTTAAGATGCTGACAAGGTTGCCTGGAAACAGACAAGATTGAGGCCACAGTGTCAGTTACAATGTATATGGAAAAAAATGTATCTGTTAACATGCCAAAATTGCTGCCTCAAATTACCTCAAAGTAGGTTTTCTTCTCTCTTTGCATTATTCTTAGTATAATGTAGGTCTTGATATTTTTATATTTTATCATTAGGGCTTGTATATATATTTTAATGAATCTTATAACTTGTCTTTTGAATCAAATGGACATTATATTAGACAAGTTAATTATAAGAGAACTAAAACGCTTCTTCCTTGAAACTTATATTCATTAGTGCTTTTTAAATAATTTAAAAGTATGTTTTCAATATTCATGACATTTCTTTATAAAAGCCTATATTTGCAAATCAGATTTCAAATGCCTCAAAAGGAACAAATAGACAAAGAGTGTAAATGACTTGGTCAAATGGAGCTTCTGGTTCTTTCTCAGATGTTATTAAATTAGTCTAAGGAAGGAACAAGAGTCAAATTCAATTAAATCAGCCAATAGTTCTTAAGTGTTTATTACATACCAGACACTGTACTGAACACTAATAACTTCTACCATGTAGGACATTGAGACAGTAATGAGTGGTGTCAAAGCAATATTCTGCAAAAGATGTTACTTGAGTTTGCTCTTTCAGGCCTCAGATTAACAACTGCATTAGCAAAGTGGGGTCGGGAAGTCCAGATCTAATATCTGAACAGTGCCCACCTCCACACCAAACTCAACTATACTGAACTTACATGACTTACAAGATACTGCTGGCACATACTATAGTTCATGTTATTAATTTTTACTATAAAAGAAATATTATTTTTCTTTTATGTTTTTTATTTTTCTTTTAAAAAATAAAAAAAGTTGTAAAAAAGTGTGAAGATAAAGATGAATGATTTTTAAATAACTTTCCCCTGTAACAGATGATACTATATATTTAACCTTGTATGTGAATTCCAAACTGCAGTTTGTTACAGTCACTGATTTTTCCAAAGTACTGTGTTACCTTTTAGACTATATACAATGCTTAATAAATATGTGTCACATCATTAATGAATGAGGAACTACTGAATATTCTAAAACAGGCATACTGAAGATAACTGTCCCCATTTCTCAGCAATTATTTTTTTCTTCATTTATCTAGGTTCCACTGCTCCTCTTCTCTAGTTTCAAAAAATGCTTTGCAATGGGATATTTATTTTAATGAATATTAAAATATGCAACACATTGCAACTTCTACAAATGCAATTTTTCATGTTGACTTTTAAAACACAATGATAAAAAAAAAAACCACAATGATAATCAATGAAATTATTAATGAGGTTTTGCCTTTCTCTATTACACTCTGCATGATCCTTCACCTATTTCTCCATGACCATGGACTGAATTCACCCTACAAATATAGTGTAGATGCTATGCTCTGTACTGGATTCTCATCTGCCTATATAATAATGTTTTGTGTGTTCTAATCAAGATGCTTTAATGGAAGTGTTTTTATTATACTCTAATTTGGGCATGAAGTTTAAACTGCCCTGGCTAACAAGATACAGTGATGAGCAAAAACCTGAATGTTATGATACTTCTTGCTTACCACAATTCAGTGTTTCCTCTGCCTATCAACTTGGCTGCTATTTTACCATTTCACTTCTGATACTATGAGAGCCCAGCTATTTTACACAAAGAACCCACATATTTCTAGGTAAATATACCTGGGAATGTGCATTTATCTCGGGTTCCCTCCTGCAACTCTACCAAAATGACAGTGAAAGAACCAAAAAATGTAAACCCAGAAAGAAATGGAGAATGGAAGAAGGGGTGACAATGGGAAAGATATGCCATCCAATCTTTGAAAAATAAAGGCAAGTGGAAGATACACCTCAGTAAGGGAAGTTGAGGAAGCTAAAACCTAAGCGTCATAGAGAGACATACTGATGAGTAACAAGTATATTTGCAGAATGCTGGAGGGCATAGGACCTTCATGTTAATAACTCCTGTGAAGGACCAGGGTGAAGCAGTCAGGTGAGTATCCTAGTCACTAAACTTTTAGATGTTAGAGGCTTTCCAATGAGGAAAACTATCAGAGAATCTAGATTCTTGGAGGACAAGAGAGAGACGTCAACATATGACTCAAATACCCTCAGACAGGAAATTAGAAGGTTTTTTTTTTTTTTTCTGGAGAAACAATATCCATAGAGAAAATGCTTACTGATAAGGAAGATACCACTCCTCCTCTAACTACCATAGAACTATGCTCTGTAAGCCAAATCTGGCTGGCAGCCTCTTTTTGTATGTAAACTTTTACTGGAAATCAGCCATACTCATTCATTTGCAATTGTCTGTGGTTATTCTCTCATTTCAATACCAGAGTGGAGTGGTTATAACAGAGAACATGTTGCCCATGAGGCCTAAAATATTACTTTCTGACCCTTTTTAAAAAAAGATTTTTATTTATTTATTCATAAGAGAGAGAGAGAGAGAGAGAGGCAGAGACACAGGCAGAGGGAGAAGCAGGTTCCATGCAGGGACCCCGATGCGGGACTCGATCCCAGGTCTCCAGGATCACACCCCGGGCCAAAGGCGGTGCTAAACCGCTGAGCCACTGGGGCTACCCCTTTCTGACCCTTCTAAGAAAAAGTTTGCCACACGCTCCAGAGAAAACCAATATCAACTATTCCTGTGTATATTATGATGCCAATTGATTTATTAGTGCCTTCAATATGGATCACCACATACTGGAGACAATTTTCTAATACAGATGATGTAGATTAAAAACAAACTACCCAGTGGGGAAAAAAAAGAAAAGTTGTGCTGTGAAAAAGAAAATATTTAAGAGATACAAGAAGAAAATGAAAATTCTATCAATATAACTATATGCTGTAAGAGGTAGCAAGCATCTCTTGGCTTAAATGAGAATAGGAAGTTGAGCAAAAAGGATTAACAGAAAATAAGAAAGAACTAGAAGATGTTTCTGAATCTGATAACTAAAAATAAAGCAATAGAACTTGTGGTAGAAACTGTTTTTTCTTGAAAATCTCTCTCTTTTTTTTTTTTTTGTATTCTCTCTTTTGCTATTTAGGCTGAGATACAGGCAATGGCTCCATAGAATATAACTCCTTTGTTATTATCCTCTTGTTCTTCACCCCCTACCCTTCTCTGCCTACCTTTTGCCTTTTTCCTGGCTGCAACATAGATCAAGATCCTTATTTTTTTAAGATTTTATTTATTTATTCATGAGAGACACAGAGAGGCTGAGACACAGGCAGAGGGAGGAGAAGCAGGCTCCATGCAAAGAGCCCGATGTGAGACTTGATCCCAGGAATCTGGGATCATGCCCTCAGCCAAAGGCAGACGCTCAACCATTGAGCCACCCAGGCATCCCAATCAAGATCCTTAAGAATTGTATCCCCCCAAAATGAGAAAGGCCTCTATACCTATCATAGCATTGCACTTGTTTCAGGTTTGGACTGCTTGCAGCCAGACTTCTTGCATCATGAGAGGGAAAAGGCAAAGACAAATAATTTTTGTTTAAGCTAGTATGCCCTTGTTATTTGTCAGAGAATGGAAATATAGATTTCTAAATGACAGAAACAGGCTAGTCATCTCTAAAAAGCAAAAGAAAAATATCATGACATGGAAAAGAAGAGAGGAAAAGAGGTAAGAAAATCAGAGGATCAATATATGCAATCCAATACCTGTTGAGTAGGTGTATCACAAAGAAATGGGGAAATTGGAGAGAAAAAAAAATTTAAGATATTTATTTATTCATTCATTCATTCACTCATTCATTTATTCATTCATTTATTTATGGGGGTAGGGACCAGAGAGACAGAGAAAGGAGGAGGAGCAGAGAGGGAGATAGAGGAAGAGGAAAAGAATCCCAAGCAGCTCCATGCTAAGCACAGAGCCAGACTCAGGGCTCAATCCCAGGACCCAGATCATCACCTGAGCCAAAATCAAGAACAAGATGTTCAACCAACGGAGTCATGCTGACACTCTGGGAGAAAAGTTCTAAAAATGAACCAGAGAACATTCTTAAATGAAGGATATAGTCTTCAAACAAAATAATTATTCAAGTACCTAGCATAATACATGAAAATTTTTCATATTACCAAGAAAAAGGGAAAATAAAAATTTAAGACTAGAAAAACAGCAGAACGGTAATCAGATTGGAACAGGCTTCTGAATAGCCCCATCTAATAAAGAAACATCATAGATGTTGGGGAAAAAAAAAAACCCTTGTTTTCAAATATGAATTGTATATGAATCCAAACATTCAATTTTACAAACAATTTAACAAATACTGAGTACTTAGTTACTTAAGATAAAGCAATAAACAAATAAATTTTTAAAAACCCTGCTCTTGGACAGCCCAGGTGGCTCAGCGGTTTAGCGCTGCCTTCAGCCCAGGGCCTGATCCTGGAGACCTGGGATCGAGTCCCACATCGGGCTCCCTGCATGGAGCCTGCTTCTCTCTCTGCCTGTGTCCCTGCCTCTCTCTCTCTCTCTCTCTCTCTCTCTCCTCTCTCTCTCATTAATAAATAAATAAAAATAATCTTTTAAAACAAAACCTGTTCTCATAAAGGTTACATTTTCAGAGGAAGGCTACAGACAGTAAACAAAATACATAAGTATATGATAGAGAATGTCATAGGATGGCAATATGGAGAAAAAGCAATCAGGGAATTGAGATTGATTGCATGCTTTGAAAAAGTATTTTCAGTTTGTAAATTTGCTGTTCCGAAAAGTTGTTCTAAGGAGGTTACATTTAAGCAAGAATTTGAAGGAAGCTATAGTGTGGTAAATTGGAAAGTGGGAGCATAGCAGTGACATTCCACCAAGATTAAGGATGCCACAGTGACTTGAACAGAGTAAGCAAGAGGGAGAGTCATAGGAGATGACAGCAAGAGTGGTTCACATAGGGCACTGGAGGCCATGGGGAGGATTTTGGCCCTTACTGTAAGCTGAGGGTCTGTTGAAGACTCGAAACAGAAAGATACATCTGACTTAGATTTTGAAAGGATTATCTGGTTGTTTTTCTGAGAATTGACTAAAACTGACCAAGGGCAGAAGCCAATGGGGAGGTGATTAGAATAATCAGGATGAGAGATGATAGTGGCTGGCACCACAATGCTAACCAGGGCACAGAGCATGAAGTGGTCAGAGTCTAAATCTCTAGTGAAGGCCAATGGGATGTTTTTATGGATGCAATGCATGTGGAACATTAAGAGAGAGGAGTTCAGGATGTCTCAACAACTAAAAGTATCGAAGAATCATTTAATGAAGTAGGGGTAAACAGGTTTGGAGAGAGCAGATTCATGATAAAGCCAGACATGCAAGGATTAGAACAGTGTGCCTTCCATAAACGCTTTCCCTGGAAGCCCCTGGAAGATGTGCTTTAGCAAAAAGGAGCAGTAAAGCAACAAAGAGAGAAACAGGTCATCAGGAGAAAGGAGATTCAGGAAAATAGTGAAATAACATCCATCCAAGGATGACAAGGCACACAAAGCACTTCAGAACAAGAGTTGAGCCTGAAAACAAAGAATTGACAGCTGAGGGAGGAAGCAATCTGGGAAAATAAAATCTAACTAAGAGAGCATTGAGAATTATGTTTGATCATTTAGGGAAAATATACCAATAGACCTGTTAAGAGATCTGTTAGAACATTTGGAGAAAAATACTGATAGATACTCAGAAAAACAATTGAACAATAATGACAAGGCCACTATGAATGTCAGGAAAAATGAAAAGTGACATGAGAAAGGTAGTACATTGGAATACACCGCTTGATGAAGTAGAAAATCTTTCGATTGATTATACTGAGAAATTGTGAAGAGGAAACTTCCCCATGCCATCACACCACAGTCAGCGTACTGTCCGTGCATCATCTAGAGTCCTTTGTCATCTATCTCCCCTACTAGAATAGTAAGTGTCATGAGAACACATTGTTTTGGTCTTCTGTATTCCCAGATCCTAGAAAACACACAGTGTATAGTAGACATCCAGAAAATATTTGTTTAAAAGTAAGTAAAGGAGAGGATGTGAGGAAAGCTTACATATTAATAAAGTAACACTGCACATGTCTAAATGTGGTAAGTTGAGAAACCATAGTTTAAGGACATTAGTTAGAAATATGGAGGTAAATCCCAGAGAAAATATGGAAAGAGATAAGATGTGCTGTTTCTGGAAAGCAAGACTCTAATGAGGGGCATGAGGGAATGGGGAGGGAGAAACACAAGAATGCGTTTTTATTAAAAACATTACATAACTGGGCAGCCTGGATGGCTCAGTGGTTTAGTGTCGCCTTCAGTCCTGGGTGTGATCCTAGAGACCTGGGATTGAGTCCCACGGTGGGCTCCCTGCATGGAGCCTGCTTCTCCCTCTGCCTGTGTCTCTGCCTCTCTTTCTCTTTCTGTGTGTCTCTATGAATAAATAAATAAAATCTTTTTTAAAAATTACATAACTGTCTTTAATGATATGCATGCATTACCTGGGTAAAAATGAAATTGGAATTTTTATTTTTTAAGATTTTATTTATCTATTTATGAAAGATATAGAGAAAGAGGCAGAGACACAGGCAGAGGGAGAAGCAAGCTCCATGCAGGGAGCCTGATGTGGAACTTGATCCTGGGACTCCAGGACCATGCCTTGAGCTGAAAGAAGACGCTCAAAGGCATCCCTGAAATTGGAATTTTTAAAAAAGATTTTATTTATTTATTCATGAGAGACACACACACAGAGAGAGAGAGAGTCAGAGACAGGCAGAGGGAGAAGCAGGCTCCATGCAGGGAGCCCGATGTGGGACTTGATTCCGGGACTCTGGGATCATGCCCTGAGCCAAAGGCAGATGCTCAACCACTGAGCCACCCAGGTGTCCCTGAAACTGGAATTTTTTAATTTGAAATTTACAAAGTTCTAAGGAAGTGCTCAAGTCTGTCATTACCTATGATCTTCCAATATATAAAATTTTCTATTTTTTCCCTCTGGAAATTCAATAATGAGCACTGGGTGTTATATACAACTGATGAATCACTAAACTCTATCCTGAAACTAGTAATGCACTATATGTTAACTAAATTGAATCTAAACAAGAACAACAACAAAACAGGGGCACGTGGATGGTGCAGTTGGCTAAGCATCCAACTCTTGGTTTCAGCTCAGATCATGATCTCAGAGTCCTGAGATCAAGCCCTGCCTCAGGTTCTGTGCTTAGTGCAGAGTCTGCCTGAGTTTCTCTCACTCTTCCTCTGCCCCTCGCCATCATATCTAAAGTAAATAAATCTTTTTAAAAACCCAATAACATGAGTACTCAGAAGGAATTTCTTTATATTGATGACATCCAATTGTTTAATGCTGTAAAAGTCTAAGACTACTCATTTAAGATTACAACTTAATTACCAAAGTAATCATATGTATTTACTTTCATATTAGACTGAGTTTCAATCAAACCTACTGGAATTTTTGGTGTCTAAGATTACTTCATGATATAAAAGTTAACTACATTTCACTTGAAATTTTGTAGTTTTCAAGTCTTTTTTTAAAGCTCTTTTAAATACATTACCTAATTAGATTATTTCACCAAACATTGGAAAACAGTATTATACTATTTTGTTACATGTGATTTTGAATAAGAAACAAGCCTCGTTTAAATCCTGCCTCTGCTGATTAACTATAGAAGTTTGAACAACTTGCATTGTTCTTCTTACTATCAGATTCATCAGGAATAACATGACAGTCATAATACATGTGTCTCTGTGTTGTGGGGATTATATGAAAAAATGTGTGAGAGGGCACATAGCAGTTATGCACAGCATGCATATGATGAATAGTATCAAAGAAACTTGCTAAAAATTTGGTAGAATGTAGGACATACAACTGATATATGAGGAAACTGAGTCTCAGAAATTCTGTTCTGTCCATTCCAATAATCCACCATGACTGCAGAAAAGCCAGGGTGTTTTTACTCCTACCTAACTATTCTTATTGTTACAAACCTCTTAGAGAAATTATAGTCTATTGGGAAAAAAATCATTTTGAAGCTCACAAGGGGGCCAAACTCTTGTTCTGTGGGCTACATCTGGTCCATTGAACTGTTTTATTTGGTTTGTTAGTATGTCTATAATTTTTGAGGACTTTTGGAAGGAGTCTCGCATTTACCACATCCCCATGATTCCTTATTATCCACTTGAATGCTGACTTGACTTCCTTGTCTGGATCCAGACGGCACTTAAAAATCACTACTTACATATTACTCTACTTCCAAGCAATAGTCTTTTTTATTCTCTTGACTAACTCTAAACTCAGTGCTTTTTTTCTGCCTATTTCATCGGATATTGGTAGAAAGATCGATTGCTCCCTATCCCTCTTATAACCCAAACTGCTGGAGATCCTTAAGGTATGGGCCAGGAATTTTAGCATTTAGATAAATTAATAATTCAAATTATGTCTAAGTGAAATGAAGCCTGGCATAACCCTTCTTCCAAAATATGACCACAATCCTGATCTCATGATATTATTACGGTTACCACAGAGTAGCAGAGGGTGTGAAGTGTTTTCTCTCATACTTTCTTTGGCCCTGTGGCACATCTGCCTTCAATTGCCAAATTACCTGCAAGTGTTTGTCTTAGTCACATGTGGCACTGCTCTAATATTCATGATACTAACAGTTAACATTTATCAAGAACTCATTACATGTGCTGGGCATGTTACATAGATCATCATATTTAATCTTCTTAACAGTCTTAAGAGGCGTGCTGTTATTAGCTCCATTTTGAGATGAAAAAACTAATGCTTATAGACACTAGAAAACTCATACAGTCACACAGTTCACAAAAGACTCAGTCATTTGAATTCCAAGTTTGTACTTCAACCACTGCCCTCGTCTGAATTATAATAGATACTGTTTGAAGAGGTCCATTGTTTATGTTTTCTCTAAGTCTAATTTGATGTTTTGCACATCTTAGTTCTGAAATGACTCAAGGTTACTTATAAAAAACTTATCTGGAGAAAATAATATCATATTCCACTGAGCTGAAGTATTATCATCTATCAATGGCTTTGCAGGATCAGGGTTACTGCACCATTGTCGACTTGCCACAAGAAAATGGAACCAACGCAACCAATAGCTACAGTTTAAAAGGCAACATGGTACCTAAAGTCATTATGTGAAACAAAACATTATCCTACTGTTGCACAGAGTCCTATTATTCATGGAATATATCTTGCTGTTATGTCCAAATAATAGAACTGAAAATGTTTTCAAGTTATCCAGGCCTTGCAAAATAAAAAGCCTAAAGGCCATTGTACCATTGCTTTTGAAAAAATAAATTAACTTTTCATTTCTAACATCTACTCAGAAAGGATTCGCTGATTACAGTAGAAAACAATGATCAGAAAAACCTTCCCCATCTTATTAGAAAAATATTCCTATAGAGCTATCTTTTAGTGCATTTTTTGTTCATGTGTGTAATTTAATAAGCAAGTTAGGATCCCACACTTTCATATGTAACACTCCCACTAAACAACTGTGGGATGTCAGGCATATGTGGAAATTCCTAGACTTCAAGTTTCTCCTTTATAAACACAAGTTTATCTTGATACTTCTTGGATTCTGTCCATCTCTAAAGATCAATGATTCTAGCTCCTGTAAGAGAGTCACTGAAATAATCTTGAAGATCAAATCATTTTTACTTGAGGTTAGAATCAGTTGATGATGATTCTGGAAGGCTAAGGATGATATCATTAAAGTTTTATTTTAATCATTAAAGGTAAAAACAAAGTATAAAAGAAACTCAGTTCCTCCACCCACATCTCCTCCACCAACCCAGAGACTGCCTGCATCTTTTGTTGACAGTTCCTGTCCATGGGCTCCCTACCCCAAGCACTTGGGTCTCTCTGACCAAGGACTTGCTCCAGACATTGAAGCATGTCAATAAGAGGTGATGGAGAGTTCACACCTCCAGACACATAAAGACAGAGGATGAATATGCAAACGTATTCACTCATTGGTCAGACAACTCTGAAATGTGCTTTATACAGGCACTTAGACAGTTCCCAGGGAGTTTAAGCATTACTGTCCCACAAGAGTACACTGCTCAATGATACAGTCTTCATTGGATTTCCTCCTTTGCTGTTCTCCTTTCCCTACTCCCTCTCTGCATTTCTTGGGATCACATCCTAAATGAAGCCATTGAACTGATCTTCGTCTCAGAATGTGCTCTGGAAACAACCCCATCTAAGATACATAGTTTGAAGGGAAGCCCTGAATTCCGTAAAGGTGTATAATGTTGAAAAAAGTAATGTTTTAGATTCAAGGCAAGAATCATCAGTGGTTTCTAAAACTAGTATGTGAACATTTGATGAGTAACAAAATATTTATATAGTCTCAAACTATCTCCCCTAATACAATTACCAAACACAGGGGGAAAATAGTAACTTTACAGTGAAGAACCAGGGCAAACACCACCTTACCAATCATAGGAACAATAATGCCCCCTCACCAGCAATGTCCGGTTCTAATCTCCAAAACCTGTATCTGTTCCTTACATGACAAAAGGGATTTAAAGATGTGATTAAGGCTAAGGAACTAGAGATTGGAGATTATCTTGGATTATCCAGGTATATCCAATATGAATATGAATATCCAATATGAATCATTAAAAGTGGAGAATTATCATATGGTTTCACTCATATGTGGAATGGTGCAGAGGATCATAGGGTAAGGGAGGGAAAACTGAATGAGAAGTCATCAGAGAGGGAGAAGAACCATGAGAGACTCTTAACTCCTGAAAACAAACTGAGAATGGCTGGAGGGGAAGGGGGTGGGGGATGGGGCAACTGAGTGATGGGCATTAAGGAGGGCACATGATGTGATGAACACTGGCAAATTATTGAACTGATAAATTATTGAACACTACATCTGAAATTAATGATGTATTATATGTTGGCTAACTGAATTTAAATAAAAATGTCTTAAAATTCACAAAATATAATTGTATTTATGTTCTTCATAAATGTTCATTTATAATAAAAATATATTTGCAGATTAAATAAAATGGAGAATCTTTCCCAGCTGTGGTCAAAGGGAAATACTGACCACAAATAAAAGGTGAGAGAGATGCACTGCTGCCAGCTTTGAAGATGGAAGCCCTCTTCCACTAGCCAAAGGATGTTTACCAGCCTCTAGAAACTAGAAAAGGCCAGGAAATGAATTCTTCCCTAGAGTGTCCAGAAGGAACACAGCTCCACCAACACGCTGGTTTTTGTCAAACCTGTGTCTGACTTCTGACATACAGTGCTGTACTATAATAAATTTAAGTTGTTTCAAGTCACTGAGTTTGTGATAATTTGTTAAAGCAGCAAGAGGAAACTAATGCAATAACCAAGTGACCAAAGTTAACAAAAGTAATATTGGAGAAAATCAACATCATATGAACCCTAATATGATAGTATCACATCTATTGTATTCCTGCCATAAAATGCATAACCTGAATCTCATCACAAGAAAACAAAGGACAAACTCAAATTGAGGGACTTTCCATAAAAAAAGTTGATCTGTGCTCATCAAAATTTTTTTTTTAATTTTAAAAAAACCAAGGTCCTAAAGAACAACAAAAGACTGAAGCATCTAGATTAAAAGAGATTTAAAAAAAAAAAAACTCTGATAACATTGTACAACACATGATCCAAGGGTTTCTTTTCCCATAAAGGACATTATATAAATAGTTGATGAAATTTGAGTAAGGTCTTCAGATGAGCTAATGTTATTGTATAAATGGCAATTTATTTTTTGATAATTACACTACAGTTATGAGTGCCCTTAACATCTAAATATTTCAGTATATCTATGTATTACATGAATTCAGAGAGTATATGCCAATATTTGGAGATTTGTTTGAAGAATATATAAGAATTCTTTGTAGTATTCTTGCAACTAGTTCATATGTCTGAATCTATGTCAAAATACTTCTAAGGTAAACTTTTAGATATATTAGTGGATTATAAAAATACATAGGATAATATAACATGGAAATTTAGGAGTAGCCAAGATATATTCTCTTCTAGCACTAAAAGATAGTGATTATTTTTAAATTAAGTTTTCCAACAAAATGTATTTAGTATATACCCTGTGCCACATCTACTTAGAGTTAGAAATTTAACTGTGGAAAAAATTAAAAATTCCAGCCTTTCTAAAACTTACATGTTATGAGACCTTAGCCCTTATGGTATCAGTGAACTGGGCAAGCCATTTGTCGAAGTGAATCATTTTTCATTATGTTTTTAATTTCATTTTCAGTAGTTTGAAATATTCTTCCAATGAAACTAACTCAAACAATTGCTTTGGCCTAAATATTGTCCCTCAACTCAATTTCCACAGTTATGACCTATATTTGAATCATTTGAAAGATTTCTGGATTAATTTTTTTCAAGCTGATTAATGTGAGAATATATGCTGTATTACAGTATTTTCTTCCTTGCATCAGATTGCTAACCCCAAAATGAATTTGCTTTTAATTCTGCAAAGTGTTTCATGTATTCAGAATTTTAAAATTATTATTAGTTTAGTAATATTACATTTTTATTATTATTGCTAGCTTTGAAAACATTCTCTTACCCATGACATATAGTTTAAATATTATCCACTTGGCCAAGAAAAAAAATCTAATTTAATGCCAATGTATTTTTAAAGCATGTTTGAAAGAAAAAGTCATTGCTAGGTAGAGGGAAAGAGTCTCTCACAGAGAGCAGTGGTAAAGACCGCTCAGAAAAGAAAATGTAAAACCATATAAGGAAATGATAAAGTGGATTTTTTTTAAAGGCCTGGGAAACCACATATGAGTCACCTGGGTGAAGCATGAGGAGATAATGGACAGAAGAAAGGAACATGGACTCTACAGGAAACAACAAATGCTAATACCATTCCTGCCTGGTTACTGCTTAGAGCTTCAACGCCTACTACTGTGGACAACAGAGGGAGAAGCTGCAACTCTTAAATCCCAGACACCAAGCACCTAACATCACTAATAGAGTGCTTGGATAGGACTATGAATTTAGGGGTCACTGTAGTAGGTACTAATTAAGCTTCAGAAGTAAATATGCAACTTTCCAGCATTGACACATATTGTATACTATTTCTCTGTTCACGTCTATATCTCCCACAGGACAGAAATCTATCTAAATCCTCTGAGTGATAAATAAATCATCACCACCATAACTATCATCATCATTGCTAATATTTTTGCTAGACTCATGTGACATGAACTGTTTTAAGTACTTTACATGTAGATCTATCCTAAAGCTGCAAAGAACACATAGGCAGTTTTAAAAGAGATATCTGAATTGCAGAGAAGTAATTTGCCCAGGGTCACACAACTACTGTCAGAGGCAGGATGCAAACATAGGCACCAAGACGGTATTATATAGAGGAAGTTATTCTCATACACTACACTTCAGTATTAGTGTGTTCTGAGAGTGTTACAAAAAACAAGCCAAGAGAATCTCTGAGCCACTGATCTGGATCCCTGGCATAGTAAGACTTTAGTCTGCTCCTACCTAGGAGCTTCACATTATGTGAGATCATAAATTTGCTCAATGCCTGCCTTTATTTGCATTTGATGCAAGGTATTTATCACATGCAGCTGAAGAAAATTACTCTTCCTTCATTTCCTTGGTCATACTTCCTTGCCTCTCCTCATCATCATCTTTGCAGAACTGAAAATATACATGTGGTTTAGATATCTAGCCAGGGTTACTGAGAAGAATAATTTGGGTTCTTTTTTTCATGCCTCAGTTTTGTGGGGTATTAATAGTTTGTATGAATATTTCATGGCATTGGAGAGTGTCCGTCACTTACTACGGACACCATGCTACTTCCATTCCGTTCTCAATCTGTGCTCCACTCTCTATAATAATGCTACGTGCACATTTAACTTTCAATATTATCATTTTCCTCTAATATTATTCTTTTCAACACCATAAGATTTTATAATATTTTATCATTTACTAGCAAATCTGGAAAAATGAGAAACTCATCTAAGATTATATCAAGTTTTAATGCCTTTTAAATTTTTATTTTATTTTGATTTCTTGGCTGACATTATCTGGCTGGGTTTTGTTATAGATTGCAATCTCACTCAGTGACACATAGTTTGGTGTAGAGATTCTTCATTGCACAATCCTAGTTAGCAAGAGAAACTCACCACACATTTAACTGAAGGGTTATAAAAATTTGCATACTTTTTATGGGTCACTAACTTCTTCAGGTTTCTTCATAAACATATGAAACGTTGACAGACCTATCTTTCAAATAAGGATTTTGGTTGGGGAGAGAGAATTTTTTTTCTCTAAATTTTCATGGCATCTTATAAACATATAATTTTCTACATTTGGCAAACAAAGTAGAAGTATGTGGCTTATTAAGCAAATAGCAATGTCATGCCAGATAATTGCTTAACTTTTAAAGCAAAATTAACACCACCTACCTACTACTAACACCTTATAAGTAAATAAAATATTTTTTCATACTAAGCATTCAAAAACCACTGAAAACTGGTATCAAGTTATTTGTGAAGAAAAGTGTGCACAGATAACTTAAACCCTTAGTATTTAGATGGCAGTTCTGAAAAAAGCAACCTTCGAACCATTGTCTGTTTTTGAAACTTTGACAAAAATAATACTTGGCCTAATTCTCCCAAAGTGAATCTTGTTAACACAACTACTATAAAATAAGGTTATATCAGCTATTTGAAATGCTATGCTCAAGATCCAAATACTATTTTAAAGAATTGTCTTACAGTGTGTGCCTAGACCAAAGCGTATGTACAACTTCTTGCCTTATTTTAAAGGACTGTAGCCATTCTGAGCTCCCTGTGAGAGTTGAAAGCATTATAAGAATGAGAGATGTAAAGTCGGGCTTCCTCAGTTCTTCCCAGCACAGTATGATCTAAGCCGGGGGTTTTCAAAGTGTGGTCCCCAGACAGCATCATCAGCATTTCCTGGAAACTTGTTAGAAATGGAAATCCTCTGACCCTGTCTCAAACTTACTGAATTAGAAACTCTGAGGGATGGAGCCCAGCAACCTGTATTTTAATAAGCCCTCCAGGGGATTCTGATATGCCTTCAAGTGTAAGGACCTCTGATATTAGACAACTGAATTAGTTGTGGTCTGTTGTCTTGACTTCCAAGTTTATTTAACTCTGAAGAGCTGTTACAAATCTGCAATCTGCATTCAACTTGAGGTTTCCTGACTAGTTAGATTTTTATTATAGTTTACTATGTTTCAGAGTTTTCTCAGTAGATACCATCCGTATCCTTAATTACCAGTATTTTTTAGTTACTTTTTATAACTCCAAGAATCAGTCTCAAATTTTCCTTCTAGAACCTTGATATTATCCGTATGTCGTACATTCCTTCATGTGCCTAAATAAATGGCATATGCACACGGTGGATCAGTCTGCTCTTCCTCCCTATTGTTTATTTATTAGTGGCCATTTTTCTATGAGAAATAGCTCAGAACTGCATTGCATTGCAAAGGTTACTTTTATCTTACTTATTGCCGTATTCCTAATAGCCCAACAGTAGTTCTGAAGTGATGTTACCACTTTCTGAACCTCTGCCAGGCTGCCCACTTCAGCTCCAAGCAGTAAATTCCTTTTATCAGGTTTTGCTTCTTGATTTCAGCCTACAATGTGCTGCATTCTGAGAGTCCCACATATTTTCATTGAATTACCAGCTATAACATTGTACAGGCATTGATTTTACTTTTCCCGGAATGATTTGATCATAGTAGCAATTTATGAGTGTGAAATTGAGGACAAATAGCCTCGTGAAGAAGCAAATTAATAGAGTCATACCTATTCAATTTAGGCATGTTTATTTTTTAGAGAGCTCAAAATCAAGTATGTATAGATTCACTAGGTTAATGCACTTTACTTCCTATTGTAGACTTCCACTTCCATGAATGATTACATGCTAGTAAGGGACTCCATGTGTTTTAAAACAAGATTCTATATATTTTCTTTCATCTTCATATTGTGAATAAAAGAGCATTCAAAATAGTACTGGGTATAGTATCCAAATATTTAATGTTTTCTTCCATGTGACACCACACACACACACACACACACACACACACACAAACACACACACCCCTGGTGGCCACTGCTGCCACCATTCTGCAGACAAGGAAAACAGTCTCAGACTAAAGGATAGTCCAAGGTCACAGCTAATACTGGATTTAAAAATGTGGCAATTTTTTCTCAAAATTACCTCTTAAAAATATGGGAGAGTCTTATACTTAAATCAGGAATCAGTAATTTTTTCCTATAAAGGGCTAGACAGTAAATATTTTAGGCTTTGTGGTCCATATGATCTCTGTCAAAACTGTTCACCTCTACCATTGTGGTGTGAAAGTAACCATACATGGCATGTATATTAATGGACATGGCTGTGTACAAATAAAACTTTATTTACAAAAATAGTGGACCAAATATGACATGTAGGCCAGTAGTTTGTCTACTTCTGTTTCGGATCCCTTGATTCTCAATTTTTAATATGTATGCTAATCTCAGGGATCTTGTTATAATGCATATTCTTTTTTTAAAGATTTTATTTATTTATTCATGAGAGACACAGAAAGAGGCAGAGACCTACATGGACCGAGGGAGAAGCAGGCTCCTCTCAGGGAGCCCGATGTGGGACTTAATCCCTGGACCCAGGATCATGCCCTGAGCTGAAGGCTCAACCGCTGAGCCACCCAGGTGTCCCTACAATGCATATTCTGATTCAACAAATGTGGCTTGAGGTTCCAAATTCTGGCCCTAGCTCATGCTAGACACTGCTAGTCTGCAAGAGTGCTATTTGAGTAGCAAAGCTACACTTTAGAAAGCCTTTAGCATTTGGGGGCACTGTCTCAATAACTTTCTTTTATACAACACAGTCATGATGGAAGAAGACAAATTAGCCTGAAACTATCTTGGTCACAACTCCTTCTGGACACTAAAAATTTTATACAGATTTAGGAATTATTACGGTATAACCTCACAAGGGCAGTTGTTGGGCATCCTTGTAAATAAACATTTTATAACTCACTTTTTAAAGCCCTACAAAAGTGCTTGTGTTGTGAAGATCACAAGGTTAGACTTACAGGATAAATAAATTGAAACTCTATTAATGTGGTGGGAATGGATACTTAGGCCAAGCAATAAAAATTCTGGTGACAATATAAGTCATTCAAAATCTTAGAAGCCAAGATGGTTTTGAAATAGAAAATGGATGACTCAAAAAAATGGTTGCAGTAAAGCTATAGATAGCATTTCAGTTGCCTACTAAAGAAAAAACCAGGGGATCCCTGGGTGGCGCAGCGGTTTGGCGCCTGCCTTTGGCCCAGGGCGCGATCCTGGAGACCTGGGATCGAATCCCACGTCGGGCTCCCGGTGCATGAGCCTGCTTCTCCCTCTGCCTATGTCTCTGCCTCTCTCTCTCTCTGTGACTATCATAAGTAAATAAATAAAAAATAATAAAAGATAAAAAAAAAGAAAAAACCACCCCTAAATTGAGTAGGTTGAAACACAACTTTTTTTATTTGTCCAGGATTCTGCAGTTTGCGCCATTTTGTTGGAGATGGCTTGTCTCTGCTCCATGTGGCATTTCTTGGGGTTGCCAAGCATTTGGAAGCTTGGTTAGAGCTCTTACATCCAAAATAATCTCTCAACTGATGTAAGCATTATTCTAGCATGGCTTCCGGCTTCAGAGAGTGAGCAGTCCAATAGGATAAGTCTGAGTATTCAAGTGTTTATCAAGCCTTCACTTGCATCACATTTGCTAAAACTCCATTAGTTAAAGCAAGTCACAAGACTGAGCCCAGAGGAAAATGATACTACAGAAGAGCAGGTGGCATGGTATATCAGGGGTCAGAGATTTAACAGTCTACCACTACTAATGGCATCTAAGATTTATGTGGAGTTGAAATAAACTTCTTTCATTAAATATGAATAAGGAGGAGCATCTGGGTGGCTCAGAGGTTGAGCATCTGCTTTTGGCTCAGATTGTGATCCCAGGGTCCTGTGATCAAGTCCCATATCAGGTTCCCCACAGGGAGTCTGCTTCTCCCTCTGCCTATGTCTCTGCCTCTTTCTCTGTGTCTCTCATGAATAAAATAAAATCTTTAAAAATATGAAGAAGGAAAAAACACGAACGTATCTAAATAAATAATATCTATACAACACATATTTAAATACATAATTGAATTATTTAAATATGTCAAGTAGAGACTTGACAATTTCATCTACAAATTAGTGAATTTATGTTTTTCCAAATTTAACACATATTAACATTGGAAAAAATGGGGGATTGATTTACATTCAGGATTTCTTTATAGACTAAGCTTTGTTACTTAAGACAAGCTACTGAGCTTTTCTTACTTCATTTCTAAAACAGGGATCATATTGCATTTGAGATGGTGGTAGGGATTAGGAGAAAGCAGGTATAGGAACTAATTTAGGAATAAGATGAAGATAAAGAGAAGTAGGTTTGATAGAAGTAAGTACTGATTTTTTTTAACTTGGTGTTTCCATGTCTCCATGGTACAATAGTAGATTGTAGGTAAATTCATTGAGTCTGTGTGATTGGTATAATAAATGGGATAATATCTGTAAATGTTATTTTCCACTGCAAAGGGCTATATAAAAGTAAAGCATTATCATGTAACTTCGGGAAAATGCTTAGAATATCTTTGCTTTAGCATTGAGCATAATCATACTATGCTCCTTCAGGGCAGGGATGGTCATATTCATCTCCCCCTTAATAAAACATCTGCCAGAGCACGTAGTCAATATTTATTTACTTGCTAGATTGAAAGTAGATATAACAAAACTTACATTATAAATGTTTTCCTATTTTTAGAAATACTCATGATTTTGTGTTCTTATTGAAGCATAATTTAGAATTACACACAGGAAGAAAATTTTGAAAAATATTTCTACATTAGAATTTCTTTTTAAATGTCTAGTCACTTAAAAAAAAAATAAATGTCTAGTCACTTGTATTAACTCATTGCTTATAAAATAATTTAATTAACCAAATAATAAACATTACTACTGACAAGAGAAGCATGAGAACACTGGTATCTGTAAGGATTTTTTTTTAAAGATTTGCCTTCAAGTTTCTCACGCATTTCTTAATCAAATAAGGTGGAGGGATGCTGTCAAATATACTTGTTAGGAATCATCCTATTAACTTACACTTAACTCTATTATACCTGCATTATTACTGAGTACTGAAATGACCTATGCTACTGTTGGTAATAAAAGAGAGCAAGGTTTCAGTTTGAAATATAATGGAGTTGGTTTTTCAAGAGTAGGTGAATGTGAAATTTATTTATGTGTTACATTTTGTAAAGTGACATGCACACATGAATAACATACATTCCATATCAAACACCTCAAATTGAGGAGTAAAGAAACCTTTCATCTTGTTTTCAGTTGGCTTTCCAGCGCTTCTTACTTTCCACCAAACATAGTCATTACTCACATATCAACATACCAATTATTTAAATCTCTCATAAAACATTTATTGTTATTTTTCCCCCCTCTACTCAACATTTCTTATTGATCCTTAAAACTTGCACATGAATTCCATGTGTAGTTTTAACCAGTCACCACTACTAAAAAGTAAAGTAAAAAGAAGAAAAAATATGACAACAGTGAAAACAGTTGAGAGCAACAGCTTAGTAATATCCTAATTGTATTAACATCAGACTATGTCTTTTCTATTGCTATTTCTTTCTTTCTTTCTTTCTTTCTTTCTTTCTTTCTTTCTTTCTTTCTTTCTTTCTTTCTTATTTATTTATTTATTTATGATAGGCACACAGTGAGAGAGAGAGAGAGAGAGGCAGAGACACAGGCAGAGGGAGAAGCAGGCTCCATGCACCGGGAGCCCGACGTGGGACTCGATCCCGGGTCTCCAGGATCGCGCCCTGGGCCAAAGGCAGGCGCCAAACCGCTGCGCCACCCAGGGATCCCCATCTATTGCTATTTCTAAATAAAATGTATTTATTTACTTTGAGGAAAAACAAATTGAATAAAAAAGAAAATCTGTATTACATCTAATAAATGATTCTACTAAGAGTTATCATACCCTGAAAGAGTCCTTTAAACTTAATATATTGTAGAAAATAGTAAGAGGCTGAAGTCATTATTTATGTTTTAACCATGCTTCGGTTAAGATATTGATCAACTCCCTGCTTTGAACGATAATACTAGTGCTTTTTTTTCTATACATTCTGTGATCATGTTAACATCATCTGCCCAAGATCTGTAAATTTTGCATTCTAATCTATAACCTCAACAACTGTTTGGTATTAATTCTATTATAAAGAGATACAATCATTTTTATCTGTTTTATTTATTTTTTTCAGGAATTTTCATTTTAAGTTTTTCGATTGTCTAGATTTCACTAATGTCATGAAATGTAAATTAATCTCCCCCCGAAACACAAAACAAAACTCAAAGGCTTATGGGTACTCTCCCGCAGTTCTTTTATAATTTGCTTGATACTGCAAAGTACCATGCCTGGCGGTATTTTTTTTTTTTTTTAGTTAAATTTTCCTTCATAAATATCTGGCCAGCAGTCTGGATTTTTCTTCTTCAAAGTGATTTAATTTTTCTGTCTGGATGACTGAAGAATATTTTTTCATGCTTCCACTTCAGTAATTGAACCACAATATGTCTCAGTGTTTCATGGAATATAGTGCCTTTTCCCAATAGCTTTAGATTGTTCTTTGATTTCAGAGAAATTTGTGTATGTTTCAATCCTTGTTAGTTGGGATTCTCTATTAAATTATTTTTACTGTGAATCATAGTTATCCACATTCTATATCTAATAGGCTTTTTCTAATGGTTTTAATCTCTTTGTTTTTAGTTTGATCTGCATTGACCATGCTTGTACTAGCTGTCTCTCCAGGGTAGTAATTCCATTTTCCATCATTTTTATTCTGTTCCTTCAGGTTATTTATTCTTTTTTTTTTTTTTTTTTAGGTTATTTATTCTTAATTTATTTGTTCTCAATGGTATTTGTTTTGTCCTCATTATGTTATTTCTTATGATCTGTAATCCTCATTTTAATCTCATGCTAATCACCTCACCTTTGAGCTCTAGTCTTACTGAATACATACATTGTGTTGTAGTGCAAAGGACATTGCAGGGGCGAATATCTTCTCTTCCTTGGGTTATGCTTTATTCTAAGCCGAGCAATTTATATTTTGTATTACCTTCCCCACTTCCTGCCTTTCTCCCTTTCTTTTCTTTCCTTCTTTTTTCAATAGTTACCATGCTATTTCTTCTCATCATGTTGGTGCTGTAGGACCCTCTAGATCAGTTTTTTTCAGGTATGGCGTAGATGACTATTTAACTTCATTCTTACCATACCAGAGACACGTGTGTTTCACTCTGAGCTACAGTTTGAAAACAGGTGACATACTGCTTTCCCTCTCCGCCTGACCCCTCACCAGTTCACTTCTTCCATAACTCGAGATCACAGAAGCAGAGGAAGAGTTCAGCGTAGACAGTGACATGCTTTTGTAAAAATTTCTTAGACTCAGTTCATTGTTGTGAAAGTTGGTTAAATGCCTTGTTAGGGTACACTCCTTTCAGTTGGAGAGTAGTGTAGACCCCTGACATAGACAAGTAAACCTGTCAAAGTTCAACGAAGCCAGATATTTGTTAAAGCTGTAAAAACCTATTTAGGAACTACTGACAGTAAGGGAGTACTGGGTACACAGTCTTCTATCCTTGGGCACAAAACCAAGTCACAATTTAAAAGAGCCACTACTGTATAAAAGAGCCATCCCCAGAACTCCACCAATGGTGGAGGACATGCCATGGAACTTTCTCGGGGTCAGAGGGGCTGGAGAGAGGCCTTACATCTTAATAACAGGAATGGGAGCAGAGCCCACATGCCCTAACCCTCTTGCTGTCTCAGTGAGACCAAAGTCCCCTAGCCAGCATCAGCCCCAGATGCCCTAGGACCCAGGGAAAAAAAAGCCTCAGTTTAAAAGAACAACTAGCATATAAAAGAGCCACCCCTGGAAATCTGCCAAACAAGGAGGGTGCTACTAGAACTCCCTCCCTGTTGAAGTTGCTGACAGAGTCAAGGCTTCCCCCTTCACCTTGAAAACCCAGACCGGCGCCTGGTCTGAATACTCCAACAGGCCTGACATGACACCTCAGTGAACCCAAGGCTCCTGGCTCACACCAGCCCCAGGCATCCCACCAAGGCAGCCACAGGGCAGCGCATACTGGGGCCACCCTGGTGAGTGCTCACCACAGCTCTAGCTTTCTCGTCAAGCTTTCTAGACACAGAAGCAAAGCATACCAGAACACCTAATCTCATACCACTCAGGCTTCAGAAGGCTTGCTAGAGCGACCCAATTGCAGAGCACCCCAGGACCTCCTGGTTGATGTCTGCTTCCAATTCAGCCACCCAACAAGGCTGCCCCACTGCACAAATTGCCCTAGGAATCCTTGGCTCATGCCTGCCTTTGAGCCACTTGGCCAGGACACCCCCTGTGCAGAGGGCCTGGAGTAGACCTGCCCATGCCAATGTCACCTCCAGCTGTCCAGCCAGGGCACTGGGCCACCCTGAACAGCAAGTCACCCCAGATATTGAGCCACCCCAGACACCGCAGCTGGTGCCTTCTTCAGCTCCAGCTGTCCTGCCAGGGCACATGTTGCATGAAGGATCCAAGGACCACACTGGACTGATACTACTCTAGCTTTAGCTGTCCTGCCAGAGTATCCCCTGTGCTGAGCACCCCGGGACCGCCTGTACCCTCCCTGGCTCTATCTGCCCCTCCAGGACACCCTCTACCCAGAGAGCCCCAGGACCTCGCCAGACTGCAAACACTTCAGCTTCAGCTATCCTACCAGGGTGTCCTCCACACACAGAACCCCAACACACCCAACACCACAGCCTGCACCCAATTCAGTTTCAGCTATCTTGCTAGGGGTGCCTGCTACACAGAAAGCCCTGACACCTCCTGGCCCACACCCCACCTCAGCTCCAGACACAATACCAATACAACCTCTATGCAGAAAGCCCCAGGACATCCCAGAAACATTCACTTCAGCTTCAGCTATGCTGCCAATACACTCTGCATGTAGAGCCCAGGGACCCAGCAGACCTGCCTGCACTGCAAATTTAGCTGTCTTGCCAGGACCCATGCTGCATGGAGAACCCCAGGACCCCTTGCTCACACCAGTGAAAGCCACAACCAGCCAGCAAAAAGTCACTGAGCACACACAGTGTACCTAGGGTATGACCATATTACTTCAAATTTAGCAGAAATAGCTTTTCTGCTAAATGCATACAAACAAGCAGAAAGTCAAGCAAAATTAGGGAGACAGAAGAATATGCTCCAAGAGAAAGAACAAAAGATAGAAGAAAAGATAAATTTCGAAATTCATTCTGAAGCCAGCGTTATCCTGGTACCAAAACTAAATAAACATACTACAGAAAAAGAAAACTACAGCCAGTATCTCTGATGAATATATATACAAAAATATTCAACAAAATATTAGCAAACTAAATGCAACAATACATTAAAACATTCACTATGACCAAATGGGATTTATTCCTGGGATATAAGGACGGTTCAGTATTTGCAAATCAATGTAATACATCATATTAAAAAGGGAAAGGATAAAAACTGTATGATCATCTTTATAGATGTAGATAAAGCATTTGAGAAAGTACAACATCTATTCATGATAAAAACTCAACAAATTAGGCTTAGAGGGAACAGACCTTAACATCATAAAGTCCATATATGAAAAACCCATAGGTAACACCATTCTCAGTGGTAAAAAACAGAGCTTTTCCTCTAAGATCACGAATAATACAAGGATGTACACTCTCATCACTTTTATTAAACATAAAACTGAAAGCACTAGCCGCAGCAATCACACAAGACAAAGAAACAAAAAGCATCCATACTCCTAAGGAAGTAGTAAAATTTTGACTATTTACAGATAACACAATGCTATACATAGAAAACCTTGAAGACTCCACCAAAAAACTGCTAGAACTGATAAATGAATTCAGTAAACTTTTAGGACACAAAATCACCATACAGAATTCTGTTCCATTTCTATACAAAATAATGAAATAGCATAAAGAGAGATTAAGAAAAAATCCCATATACAATTGCCCTCTAAGAATAAAATATTTAAAAATAAACTTAACCAAGGAGGTGAAAGAGCGGTATTCTGAAAACTGTAAGGCATTGCTGAAAGATACTGAAGATGACACAAATGGAAAGATATTCCATACTTATGGATTGAAAGAAAAAATATTGTTAAAACATCTATACTACTTAAAGCAATGTACAAATTTAATGTAATCCCTATCACAATGCAAACATTTTTTCACAGAACTGCAACAAATACCCCTAAAATTTGTCTAGAACTAAAAAGAACTAGAATAACTAGAACAACCTTGAAAAATTAGAACAAAAATGGAACAGAAAAGAAAACCCAAAATTGAACCAACAACTATATGGTCAATTAGTTTCTGACAAAGGAATAAAGAATATACAATGGGAAAAAGATGGTCTTTTCAACAATGGTGATAGAAAACTGGAAATTTTCTTACACCATATACAAAAATAAATTCAAATTGGATGAAATACCTATGTGAAAATGCTGGTGATATTTTCATAGGAATTGCACTAAATGTGTAGATTGTTTTGGGTAGTGTAGACGTTTAACAATGTTTGTTCTTCCAATCCATGAGCATGGAATGCTTTTTCATTTATTTGTGTCCTCTTCAATTTTTTTCATAAGTGTTCTATAGTTTCTGGAGTATAGATCTTTTATCTTTTTGGTTAGGCTTATTCCTTAGTATCTTATAGGTTTTGGTGCAATTGTAAATGGGATTGATTCCTTGATTTCTCTTTCTGCTGTTTCATTACTGGTATATAGAAATGCAACAGGGGCACCAGGGTAGCTCAGTCAGTTAAGTGTCTCTTGATTTTGGCTCAGGTCATGATCTCAGGGTTATGAGATTGAGACCCATGTCTGGCTCTGCACTCAGTGAGGAGTCTGCTTCAGATTCTTTCCCTCTTCTCCCCCTTCAGCCTCTCCTCCTGCTCCTGCATTCTCTCTCTCTCCCTCTAAAATAATAAATACGTCTTTTACACACACACACACACACACACACACACACTCATGCTTCAAAACAAAAAAAATGCAACAGATTTCTGTACATTGATTTTGTATCCTATAACTTTACTGTGTTTATTAGTTCTAGCACTTTTTGGTTGAGTATTTGGGGTTTTCTACATAGCATATCATGTCATCTGCAAATAAAGTTTGACTTCTTCCTTGCTTATTTGGATATCTTTTATTTATTTTTGTTGTCTGATTGCTGAGACTAGACTAGGACTCCTAGTATTATGTTAAATAACAGTGGTGAGAGTGGACACCCCTATCTTGGTTCCTGACTATAGAGGAAAAGCTCTCAGTTTTTTCCCATTGAGTATAATATTAGCTGTGGATTTTTCATATATGGCCTGTATGATATACAGAGCTGGAATAAATGATCCTAAAATTTGTATGGAGCCAAAGCAATCTTGAAAAAGAAAAACAAAACTGGAGGCATCACAATTTCAGATTTCAAGGTCTATTACGTTGTAGTCATCAAGACAGTATGGTGCTGGCACAAAAATAGATATATAGATAAATGGAACAGAATAGAGAACCGAGTGTGTCCCACAAGTATATGGTCAACTAATCTTCGATAAAGCAGGAGAGAGGGATCCCTGGGTGGCGCAGTGGTTTGGCGCCTGCCTTTGGCCCAGGGCGCAATCCTGGAGACCCGGGATCGAATCCCACGTCGGGCTCCCGGTGCATGGAGCCTGCTTCTCCCTCTGCCTGTCTGTGTGTGTGTGTGTGTGTGTGTGTGTGTGTGTGACTATCATAAATAAAATAAAATAAAATAAAATAAAATAAAGATAAAGCAGGAGAGAATATAAAATGGGGAAAAGTCTCTTCAACAAATTGTGTCAGGAAAACTGGGCAGCAATATGCAAAAGAATGAAACTAGACTACTTTCTTATACCATATACAAAAATAAATTCAAAATGGATGAAAGAGCAAAACATGAGACAGGAAACCATTAAAATAGAGGAGAACACAGGCAGTAACCTCTTTGACATCAGCTGTAGCAACTTCTTACTAGGATATATCTCCAGAGGCAAGGGAAACAAAAGCAAAACTGAACTATGGGAACTTCATCAAGATAAAAAGTGTCTGCACAGAGAAGGAAACAATCAACAAAACTAAAAGGCAATCTATAGAATGGGAGAAGATATTTGCAAATGACATCTGACAAAGGCTTAGTATCCAAAATCTGTGAAGAACTTATCAAATTTAACACCCCAAAACAAATAATCCAGTTAAGAAATGAGCAGAAGAGATGAGTAGACATTTTTCCAAACAAGATTTCCGGGTAGCTAACAGACAGATGAAAAGATACTCAACACTACTCATCATCAGCAAAAGACAAATCAGAACCAAGATACCACCTCACACCTGTCAGACTGCCTAAAATTAACAACACAGGAAACAAGAGTTGTTGGCAAGGATGTGGAGAAAGGGGAATGCTCTTATACTGTTGTTGGGAATGCAGACTGGTGAAGCCACTCTGGAAACTAGTGTGGAGGGTCCTCAAAAAGTTAAAAATATAACTACTCTACAATCTGGGAGTTGCATTACAAGGTATTTACCCAAAGGTTACCAAAAAAAATGATTCAAAGGGATACATGCATCCTCATGTTTATAACAGCATATCCACAAGAGCCAAATTATGGAAAGAGCCCAAATGTCCATCAACTGATGAATGGATAAAGACATGGTATGTATGTACAATAGAATATTACTCAGCCATAAAAAATAATGAAATCTTGCCATTTGCAATGACATGGATGTAGCTGGAAATAATATGCTAAGCAAAATAAGTAAGGCAGGCAAAGACAAATATTTAACTCATATGTGGAAGTTAAGAAACAAAACAGATGAAAATGGGGGCGGGCAGGGGAGAGAGACAAACCACAAAATAGACTCTTAACTATAGAGAACAAACTGAGGGTTGCTGGAGGGGAGGTGGGTTGAGGGATGGGTTAAATGGGTGGTAGGTATTAAGTAGGGCAGTTGTGATGAGCACTGTGCATTGTAAGTAATGAATCACTAAATTCTACTCCTGAAACTAACTAGAATTTAAATGAAAACTTGAAAAGGAAAAAAAAACCTAAAATGGATGAAAGTCCTAAATATGAGACCAGATACCATAAAAATCCTAGAAAAGAACACAGACAATTACTTCTTTAACATTAGCCATAGTGACTTCTTCCTAGATAAGTCTCCTGAGGCAAGAGAAACAAAAGCAAAAATAAACTATGGGAACTATATCAAAATAAAAAGCTTCTGCATAGTGAAGCAAATAATCAAAAAAACTAAAAGCCTACTAAGAGAAGATACTTGCAAATAACATATCAAATAGAGTAGCGTCCAAAATATATGAAGAACTTAAATGACACAACACCAAAAAACCAAACAATTCAATTTAAAAATGGGCCAAAGACAGAAACAGACATTTCTGCAAAGAATATATACAGATGGTCAACAGACACATGAAAAAATGCTCAACATCATGAATCAGCAGGGAAATGCAAATCAAAACTACAATGAGCTATCACCTCACACCTATCAGGATAACTAAACTCAAAAACACAAACAGCAAGTGTTGGTGAAGATGTGGAGAAAAAGGAATAGTCGTACGTACACTCTTAGTGGGAATGCAAACTGGTTCAGCCAATATGAAAAGCAGTATGGAAGTTCCTCAAACAATTAAAAATAAAGATACCAGAGGATTGAGTAATCCCACTACTGGGTATTTACCAAAATACTAATACTAATACTAATAATATAAAAATTAAACAAAAACAAGAAAAAACTAATTCAAAAAGATATGTGCAGATATATGCATATAGATATATGTTTATGACAGCACTATTTACAATAGCCAAGATATGAAAGCAACCCAAGTGTCCATCAGTACATGAATGAATAAAGATGTGGGGCACACACACACATACACATACTCACACACACACACACACACACAATGGAATATTACACAGCCATAATAGAGGAAGAGATTGTGCCATTTGCAACAGCATGGATGGATCTAGGGAGTATACCTCTAAGTGAAATAGTCAGAAAAAAGCAAATACCATAAGGTTTCAGTCATGTGTGAATAAGAAATGAAACAAAGTTAAAAAGAGACAACAACAACAACAAAAAAACAGACTTAAATACGGAGAACAAACTGGTTTGCCAGAGGGGACGTAGGTGAGGGGATGGGTGAAATAAAGGGGATTAAGGGTATAATTATCTTGATAAGCACTTAGAAATGTGTCAAAGTGTGGAATTATTATTTGTAGACCTGAAAGTAATGAAACACTATATTAAGTATGCTTTAATAAAAAGAAAAATACATCCTTACATGTTCTGGAAGAAAAAAAAAGAATAATTTTAGAAATTGACAAGCTGGTCCTATAATCAATTTGTAAATGTAAGTCACCCTCAGTAGCCATAGCAATATTAAAAAGTATGAGCAAAGTTGGACTCACACTTCTTTTTCCTCCATATCCCAACTATGAAGTTGCAATAATCAAGACTATGGTATTGGCATAAGTGTAGTTATGTAGATTTTGGAATATTATTGAAAGTCCAGAAATAAACCCTTACATCTACGGTCAACTGAATTTCAATGACTATATCAAGTCAATTCACTGGGGAAAGAATAATAATTTCAACAAATGGGGCTTATAGAATTGAATATCCACATGCATAAAATGAATGGAGACTTCACACCATGCATAAAAATGCATTCAAGGTGAAACATAGATCTAAATTTCAGAGTTAAAATAATTAAACTTTTAGAAGAAAACAAGAGAAAAATTTTGTGGCCTTCAGTTAGGCTGAGTTCTTAGTTATGATACCAAATTTATGATACATACAAGAAAAAATTCATAAACTGTATTTAATAATACTCTAAACATTTATGCTTCAAATCAGACTAAAAGACAAGCTATGGGCTTAGAAAAATATTTTCAAATTCTGTATATTATAAAAAACTTAAATCCAGGTATCTAGTCTTGCAGCTCAGTAATTAGACCAATAGCCCACTTTAAAATGGGCAAAGAATTGTATAGATATTTCACCAGAGATCTAGGAATAGCTAATAGGCAACTGTAAAAACACTTATCATTATTACTTATTAGAGAAACAAAAATTAAAACCACAATGAAATATAATTTTATACCTCCTAGAATGCTGAGAGGGCCAAAGACATATTCATTTTAAGGGTTTATGAAAATTGAAATCCTTGTGCATGGGTGGCTTCTACTTTTTAGAAAGCAAATGAGTTTCTTAAAAGATTAAACAAAAATGTCCTGTACATTCCAATAATTGCACTCCTAAGAATCTACCCAAGAAAAATGAAAACATATGTCTATAAAAGGACAAGTAAATAGGTGTTCATAGCAGCATTATTCATAATACCAAAAACTGGAAATAATCCAACTCTGCATAAACTCTTGAGTGGAGAAAGAAAATGTAGTGACTCCATGTAATGAAATCTTACACAGCAATCAAAAGTAAACTACCGATACATGCTAAAACACATCACGCTCAGTAAATGAAGAAAGATAATACATATAGTATTATTCCACTTGAAGAAAGTGCTTAGAAAAGAAAATTTATAGAGACAGAAAAGAGATTAATGGTAACCTAAGACTGGGCTTGAGAGTGCAGATTAACTGCAAATGGGAAAGAGAAAAACTTTTGGAGTGGTGGAGTTTTCTATTTGTTGGATGGTTTCTATTTGTAGGATGGTTATACAGCACTGTTAATTTACTAAAATCATTGAATCCTATCAGTTGCGTGGGTGAATGTTGTAGTATGTAAACACACCTACTTTAAGCTATTAAAACATAATGGAAACCAATTTTTGGCAGCAGTACTTTAAGCAGCCAAGGATTCCTCTGTTGCCTTAAGTTCATTAGTTTGCATAGCTTTAAACAACGGCCAAAGCACTTGAGGATTTCCTAAGAGTTGTTTGAGGGTTTCAGTTAGTTCATATTTGTATAGAATTTATATTCCTGACTGGCTAGTCCTATTAAAGGATAATAATCATAGCCTGTATTTTATCCTCAATCACTTTGGGATATAAAATCTTACCCATTTAATGTTCTTTCAGTAAGCCCTTGTCTGGACAGTTCTCACAACTTTTGTGAGAATTGGAACTAAGACATAGAGTTACATCTCATTCTTGCTCCTTCAAGAGATAATATCTTCTCTGAGAAGAACAAATTGCATTACAAATGCCTTCATTAAATCTTACAACAGGCTTGTTCAGAGGAAAATAAAGTATGCCTTTAAGAACAGATACAAAGACATGAACAGAAATCTCACAGAGGAAGACATAGACATGGCCAACATGCACATGAGAAAATGCTCCGCATCACTTGCCATCAGGGAAATACAAATCAAAACCACAATGAGATACCACCTCACACCAGTGAGAATGGGGAAAATTAACAAGGCAGGAAACCACAAATGTTGGAGAGGATGCGGAGAAAAAGGAACCCGCTTGCACTGTTGGTGGGAATGTGAACTGGTGCAGCCACTCTGGAAAACTGTGTGGAGGTTCCTCAAAGAGTTAAAAATAGACCTGCCCTACGACCCAGCAATTGCACTGTTGGGGATTTACCCCAAAGGTGCAGATGCAATGAAACGCCGGGACACCTGCACCCCGATGTTTCTAGCAGCAATGTCCACAATAGCCAAACTGTGGAAGGAGCCTCGGTGTCCATCGAAAGATGAATGGATAAAGAAGCTGTGGTTTATGTATACAATGGAATATTCCTCAGCCATTAGAAATGACAAATATCCACCATTTGCTTCGACAAGGATGGAACTGGAGGGTATTATGCTGAGTGAAATAAGTCAATCGGAGAAGGACAAACATCTTATGGTCTCATTCATTTGGGGAATATAAAAAATAGTGAAAGGGAATAGAAGAGAAGGGAGAAGAAATGGGTAGGAAATATCAGTGAAGGAGACAGAACATGAAGACTCCTAACTCTGGGAAACGAACTAGGGGTGGTGGAAGGAGAGGAGGTCAGGGGGTGGGAGTGACTGGGTGACGGGCACTGAGGGTGGCACTTGATGGGATGAGCACTGGGTGTTATTCCGTATGTTGGCAAATTGAACACCAATAAAAAATAAATTTATTATTAAAAAAAAAGAACAGATGCATAGTTATTTCAAAATGTTGCCACTTCTTAGATTTCAGGAGTTAATACTGATATCAACATAGATGTTATAAGGTGTTAATCAACAATTTTAGCTTGGCAAGTGTTATATTTGTAAATCTTTTTAATGACATATTTACTATTCATAAAACACATAAAATTAATCAAGAAGCCAAAGAAAATTTCAAATTTGCAGGTAAAAATACTCTACTTCAAGAAAAGTTCTAATTAGAAATGCATTGTGCTTGGGGCGCCCGGGTAGCTCAATCAGTTAAGCAGCCAACTCTTGATTTTGGCTCAGGTCATGATCTTAGGGGGGTGGGATGAAGCCCCACATCATCGGGCTCCATACTCAGCAGGATACTGTCTGCTGCAGATTCTCTCTCTCTCCCTGCCCCACTGCCCCTCTCCCCTACTCACTCACTCTCTCTCTAAAACAAACCATAAATCTTTAAAAAAAGAAATGCATTATGCTTAATAGGAGTGACCAGTTTTTCATTCTTTGAAGAAAAACAAATAAGTTGCTTACTTTCTCTTCTCTTTGAAAAAATTTTTTCATTCACTATGATTTTTTTCTAGGTTTATAAAAAGATGATCTTAAAATATCAATTTCAGAAGGGAAAAGTAAGTATGTTGAATAGAGAAAGACAGATTAAATAGAATCCTCTATCACATTCTTGGCTATCTGGATACTCTCCTACAAACACAGATTTTCCTGTCATTTTATAAAAGTTTTATATGGTTAAAATTAGATTTTGGCTGTAAGCTTTAAATCATCATTAAGTATAGATCCTCACTATATATCATTTTTAGTTTTTAGAGTTTTACTTTTAATTGGACTTATGGGGTAAGGAAATACTACTCTAATTTAAATGTATAATCATCCCAATATTATTTGACTCACACAAGATTTGTTACAGATAAAGAAACAGATGGTAAGTACAAAAGATGTAGTCTTGCAACAAACATTCATTTTAGTGCCTACTGTGTATTAGATAAAAAAGGGTAAAGGAGAAAGGGATTTTAAAAAATTATTTTTTGGATACAGTTGACAAATAATGTTACATTACTTTCAAGTGTACAGCATAGTGATTCAACAAGTTTATACATTATGCTGTCCTCACAAGCGTAGCTACCATCTGTCACTATGCAATACTGTGACAATATCATTGACTACATTCCTTATGCTGTGCCTTTTATTCCAGTGACTTATTCATTCTATAACTGGAAGCCTCTATCTCTCACTCTCCTTACCCCTTTTGTCCGTCCCTCTACCCTCTTTCCCCTTTTGTGACTATCAGTTTGTTCTTTGTATTACAGGTCTATTTTTGCCTATTGTTTATTTGTTTTTTTAGATTCCACATATGAGTGAAATCATATGGTGTCTGTCTTTCTCTGTCTGACTTATTTCACTTAGCATAATACCCTCTAGGTCCATCCATATTGTCACAAATGGCATGATCACATTCTTTTATACGGCTGCATAATATTCCATTCAGTATGTTTACCACATTTTCTTTATCCATTCATCTATCAGTGGACATGTGGGCTGCTTCCACAGCTTAGCTATTATAAATAGTGCTGCAGTAGACAAAGGGCTGCCTCTATCTTTTTGAATTAGTGTTTTCATTTTTGGGGGGGGTAGATACCCAGTAGAGGAATTACTGTATCCTATGGTAATTCTATTTCAATTTTTTCTGGTTTTTTTTTTTATTATTTAAGTAATTTTCTAAACCCAACATGGGACTCAAACACACAACCCAAAGATCAAGACTCACATGCTCTACCAACTGAGCCAACCAGGTGACCTACGATTTTACATTAGGGAGGAGGGAGTACTTTTGTATATTTTCTACAGTGGTTGTATTGATTTATATTACTACAAACAATGCAGAAGTGTTCATTTTTAATGAGCAAGGGATTTAATTGGTGGGAAAATGTCACTATTTCATATATGGTGGGAAAAATTATCTTTCCAAAGTAGCAACTTTTAAATATAGGAATTGGAGAGCATTTGTATGGTTATTTAGAGGAATAACATTCCAGTACTGGGAACATCAAGTCCCTGATGGGGAAGAGAGTAGATGAATGTGAATCATATATTTTTTTCTCAAAATAAGAGGGAAAAACTTCTTTGGTTATGTACCATGTTTTTACGTGAACCCTATAATCATAGGAAAACAGCAACGTTTGAAAAGTTCCCCAATCTTTTGTATCCTGGAAAATGGCTTAATGCAAAGAAACATTCTTCCCCCTATGTCTTAGTAAAATCTCACAGACACCCTTCCCTGTTTATCTATGAGCCAAACACACAGCCCCCCAAATTTTCATTCTTTACCTCAGAAATCAATAATTGAACTCTTGTTTCCCATTATCAATCAGAACTTTGGAGTTCCTATCTCAGAAAACTCAGGGCTGTCAAAAGAATTTACTGTTCATCCTAGCCAACACCTAAAGATAGGCCACTGACCTACTTCTCTTAGAACATTTACTAAAAATGGCTTGCATTTGTGAATCCTTCATCACTTTTTTTTTTTTAATTTTTAAGGAATAGTTGACAACAGTAGTGTTACCTTCATTTCGGGCGTAAACCACAGTGATTCAACTTCTCTATAAGTTATGCTGTGCTCATCACAAGTGTATTCACAATGTTATTACAATGTTATTGACTATACTCCCTGTACTGTGCTTTTTATTCCAGTGACTTATTCATTCCATAAACGTTCAGGTCCTCTGCCCATTTTTAAATCAGATTGCTTTTTTTCTTATTTAGTTATTTAAGTTATTTATATATTTTGGATATTAACTCCTAATCAGACATCTCATTTGCAAAAATCTCCTCTCAGGAGGTTGTCTTTTTGTTTTGTTGATGGTTTCCTTCCTTGTACCAAAGCTTTTTATTTTGATATAGTCCCAATAGTTTATTCTTGTTTTCGTTTCTCTTGCCTTAGGAAATATACCTAGAAAAATATTGCTATGGCCAATGACAAAGAAATTATTGCCTGTGTTCTCTTCAGGGATTTCAATGGTTTCAGGTCTCACATTTAAGTCTTCAATCTATTTGGAGTTTATTTTTGTGTATGGTGTTAAGAAAGTGGTCCTGTTTCATTCTCTTATAGGTACCTGTCCAGTTTTCCTAACACCATTTGTGAAAGAGACTTTTTCCCATTATGTATTCTTACCTCCTTTGTTATAGGTTAATCATATTAGTGTGGATTTATTTCTGGATTCTCTATTCTGCTCCATTGATCTACATGTCTATTTTTGTGCCAATACCATATTGGTTTGATTGCTACATCTTTGTAGTCTATCTTGAAATCTGAAATTGCGATACCTCCAGCTTCGTTCTTCTTTCTGGAGATTGTTTTGTCTGTTTGGGGTCATTCCGTACAAATTTTAGGGTTTTGTTAATTTTGTGAAAAATTCTATTGGTATTTTGATAGGTATTGCACTGAATCTGTAGATTGCTTTGGGTACTGTGAACATTTTAACAAGACTAATTCTTAAAATCCATGAGCATGGAATATCTTTCCATTTGTGTGTATTAATTTTTTGGTCAATACTTTTTAATTTTCAGATAACAGGTGTTTCACTCCCTTGGTTAAGTTTATTCCTAGGTATTTTATTATTTTTGGTGCAAATGTAAATTGGTTTCTTAATCTTTCTTTTACTTCATTATTAGTGTATAGAAATGCTACTGATTTCTGGATATAAATTTTGTATCCTGTTCCTTTAATGAATTCATTTATTAGTTATAATAGTTTTTTTGTTGGATTCCTTAGGGTTTTCTACATATAGTATCATGTCATCTTCACAGAGTTATAGTTTAACTTTTTTACCAATATGGATGGCTCTGATTTCTTTGTTTTGTTTGATTGCTGTGGCTAGAACTTCTAGCACTGTGTTGAATAAAAGTGGTGAGAGTAGACACTCCTGTTTTGTTTCTGAATGATAGGGGGAAAGCTCTTTAGTTTTTCACTGTTGAATATGATGTTAGCTGGGAGTATTATTGTGTTTTATTATGTTGAGCTATGGTCCCTCTAAACCTACTTTCTTGGGAGTTTTATAATAAACACATACTGAATTTTGTCAAATGCTTTTTCTGCATTAAGAGGATATTATTTTTATCCTTTGTTTTGTTGATGCAGTGTATTTCATTCATTGATTTGTTGATATTGAACCATCCCTGCATATCCAGAATAAATCCCTCTTGATTGTGGTTAATGATCCTCTTCATGTATTGTTAAATGTGGTTTGCTAATATTTTGTTGAATATTTTTCTATCTATATTCATCTGGGATACTGACTTGTGGGTTTGTTTTTTGCCTTTTTGTGTGTGTGTGTTTGTAGCTGTCTAGTTTTAGTGTCAGGGTAGTGCTGGCCTCATAAAATTTACATAAAAGCCTTCCTTCCTCTTCTATTTTTTGAAATAGTTTGAGGAGATTAAGCATAAATTCTTCTTAAAATGTTTGGTAGAATTCATCTATGAATCCATTTGGTCATGGACTTTAAAAATTTTTTGATAGCTTTTTGATTACCTATTTGGTTTCATTATTAGTAAATGGTTTTCTCAGATTTTCTAATTTTTCCTGATTCAATTTTTGAAGACTGTAGGTTTCTAGGAACTTATCTATTTCTTATAGATTGTCCATTTTGTTAATTTTTCATAGTACTCTCCTAAAATCCTTTGTGTTTCTGTTACTTCTCTTTTGTTTCTGATTTTATTTAAGATTTTATTCACTTAATTGAGAGAGCAAGCGAGCATGAGCAGTGGGGAGAAAGGGAGGAGGAGAGGAAGAAGCAAACTCCTGGCTGAGCAAGGAGCCTTATGCAGGGCTCCATCCTAGGACCCTGGGATCATGACCTGAGAGGAAGGCAGTCGCTTAACCAACTGAGACACCCAGGTGCCCCTACTTTCTTATTTTAATTATTTTTATCCTTTCTCTCCCTCTTTTTTATTTTTTTATTTGTTTTGAGGAGTCTGGCTAAAGGTTTATCAATTTTATTTATCTTTTCCAAAAACCAGCTCTTGGGTTCAATCGGTTTTTTTTTCCTTTTTTTTTTTTTTGGCTCTGTTTCACTCCTTTCTCTTCTGATCTTTATTGTTTCCTTCCTTCTACTCACCTTGGACTTTGTTTCTCTTTTTCTAGTTCCATTAAGTGTAAGGTTAGATTGAGCTTTTTTTTGTTTCTTGAGGTAGACCTGTGTTTCTATATATTTTCCTCTTAAAACCGCTTTTACTTTTTTTAAAAAAGATTTTATTTATTTATTCATGAGAGACACAGCAGAAGCAGAGACACAGGCAGAGGGAGAAGAAACAGGCTCTATGCAGGAGCCCGATGCGGGACTCAACCCGGGAACTCCAGGATCACATCCTGAGCGGAAGGCAAGACGCTCCACCACTGTGCCACCTAGGCATCCTTTGAAACTGCTTTTAATAAATCTCCCAAATTTTGAACCACTGTGTTTTCAATTTAATTTGCCTCCATGCATTTTTTTCATGTCTTCTTTGTTTACCCATTCATTGTTCAGTGGCATGTTATTTAGTCTCTATGTATTTGTGTTCTTTTTATATTTTCTCCTGTGATTAATTTCTAATTTCATACCATTGTGATCATAAAAGATGCATGATATGATTTCATTCTTTATGAATTTAATGAGACTAGTTTTGTGGTCTAACATGTAATCTATTCTGGAGAATATCCCATGTCCAGTTGAAAGGACCGTGTAGGGATGCCTGGATGGCTAAGTGGTTGAGCATCTGCCTTTGGCTCCCCTTGTCTGGGGATCGAGTCCCACATCCAGCTCCCTGTGAGGAGCCTGCTTCTCTGTTTGCCTATGTCTCTGCCTCGCTCTCTGTGTCTCATTAATAAATAAAATCTTTAAAAAAAAGAAAAGAAAGGAATGTATAATTCACTGTGGATGGAATGTTCTGGGTTTTTTAGTTCATCAGGTCTAATGTGTCATTCAGAGCCACTGTTTCCTTGCTGATTTTCTGTTTTAATTATCTGCATTGATGTAAGTGCTGTGTTAAATTCCCCCAATATTACTGTATTATTGTCAATTTCTTCCTCTGTATTGGTTAATTCTACTTAGGTGCTCCAATGTTTGGGGTGTGTGTGTGTGTGTGTTTATAATTGTTATATCATCCTGTTGGATTAATCCCTTTATCATTGCTTAATGCCCTTGTTTGCCTTTTGTTACAGGTTTTGTGATCATGGTATCTCCCCTGCCAGGTAAGTATGTTACAGGTTTTGTTTAACCATCTTTGTTGACTCAGTATTGCTACCCTGGATTTTTCTTTTGTTGTTGTTGTTTTTGCTACCATATATATGGTAAATATTTTACCATCCCTTCACTTTCATTCTGTATGTGTCTTTGGACTGGAGGTGAGTCTTTCGTAGGCATTATACAGATGGGTCTTTTTTTTTTTAATGATTTTACCACTTTACATATTTTGAAGGGATCATTTAGACTATTCACATTTAAAGTAAATATTGATATGTACATATTGCCATTTCACTAATTATTTTCTCGGGTTTTATAGTTCTTTGTTCCTTTCCTCTAATCAATCTTACTCTCTTTTTGTCTAGTGAGTTACTGTAGTTTTATGCTTGAGTTCCTTTCCCTATTTTTTGTGTATCTATTACACATTTTTGTAATGTGGGTTAACAGGACTTTCATGTATAATATCCTAAGTATTTAGCAGTCCCTATGAAGTTGGTAATTTAAATTCCAACACATTAAAAAACACCTACTTTTTTTACTCCCTTCTCCATGTTTTATGTATACTGTCATCTTCTACATCTTTTTATTCATAATATTTTTATGTCTAATTATGGCCTTTGTTTTCACTTAAATGTTATGTCCCTATAACATTTAAGAACTGGCTTAGTGATAATAAATTCTTCAACTTATATTTATCTCGGAAACTATCTTTCCTTCAATTCTAAAAGATAATTTTTATTTTCTTTCTTGATTCTACTTTTAATTTTCTTCAAGTTTTTATTTAAATTTCAGTTAGTTAACATACAGTATGTTATTAGTTTCAGGTATACAATAAAATGATTCAACACTTCCCTACATGACCCTGTGCTTCTCGCAAAGTATACTCCTTAAACTCCATCACCTATTTAACCAATCTCAAAACCCACTTCCCTTCTTGTAACCATCACTTTGTTCTCTATTAGTTAAAAATCTGTTCTCTAGTTAAAAATCTGTTTTGTGGTTTGCCTCTCTCTCATGCGGTTTTTCCTCTTTGCTCATTTGTTTTGTATTTTAAATTCCAAACAAGTGAAATCATACAGCATTTCTCTTTCTCTGGTTGACATATTACACTTAGCATAATACTCTCTAGCTCCATCCATAAAGTTGCAAATGGCAAGAATTCATTCTTTTTAATGGGTGAGTACTATTCCACTGTATATATACCACTTCTTTATTCATCATTTGGGTTGTTTCCATAATTTGGCAATTATAGATAATGCTGTGCTATAAATAATCAAGGTGCATGTATCCATCTGAATTTGTATTTTTTGTATTCTTTGGATAAATACTCAGTAGTGCTATGGCTGGATTGCAGAGTGGCTTTATTTTTAATTTTTGAGGAAACTCCATACTGGTTTTAAGAGTGACTGTACCAGTTTGCATTTCCACCAATAGCACAAGAGGGTTCTCCTTTCTCCACATCCTCACCAAAACCTGTTATTTCTTGTGTTGTTGATCTTAGCCACCATTAGACAGGTGTGGGGAGATATCTCACTGTAGTTTTTGCATTCCCTGATGACCACTGATATTGAGCATCTTTGATGTGTCTGTTGTGAATCTGTATGGCTTCTTTGGAAAAATGTCTATTCATGTGTTCTGCTCGTTTTTAAATGGGGTTTTTTGAGTAGTATAAGTTCTTTATATATTTTGGACACTAACCCCTTATTGGACATGCAATTTGCAAATACCTTCTCCTATTCTATAAGTTGCATTTTAGTTCTGTTGATTTTTTTCCTTCACTGTGCTTTTTATTTGATGTAGTCCTAATAGTTTATTTTTGCTTTTGTTTCCCTTGCCTGAAGAGACCTATCAAGAAAAAAGTTGTTATGGCTGATGGCAGAGAAATTAATGCTGGTAGTTTCCTCAAGGACTTTTATGGCTTTGGGTCATACATTTAGGTCTTTAATGAATATTGAGTTATTATTGTATATGGTGAGAGAATGGTGCACTTTCACTCCTTTGCATGTTGCCATCTAGATTCCCCAACACCATCCGTTGAGACAGTATTTTTCCCAGTGGATATTCTTTCCTGCTTTATTGAAGATTAATTGATCATATAATTATGAGTTCATTTCTGGGTTTCTATTTTGTTCTATTGATCTATGAGTCTATTTTTGTGGCACTACCATACTGTTTCAATTACTACAGCTCTTGTAATATAACTTGAAGTCTGGAAATGTGATACCTCCAGATTTGCTTTTCTTTTACAAGATCACTTTAACCATTAAGGGTCTTTTGTGGTTCCATACAAATTTTAGGATTGATTATTCTACCTCTGTGAAAAATGCCAGTGGTATTTTGATAGGGATTGCATTAATTGTGTAGATTGCTTTGGATAGTATAGACATTTTAACAATATTTGTTCTTCCAACCATGGAGTGTCTTTCCATTGCTTTGCGTCCTCTTCAATTTCTTTCATCAGTGTTTTATAAGTGTTTGGATTATAGGTCTTTCACCTCTTTGGTTAAGTTTATCCCTAGGTATCTTATTATTTTTGGTGCAATTGTAAATGAAATTGTTTTCTTAATTTCTATTTCTGCTGCTTCATTATTGGTGTATAGAAGTTCAACAGAGTTCTGTATGTTGATTTTGTATCCTGGCTTTACTGAATTTATCAGTTTTAGCAGTTTTTTTTTTTTTTTGTGGAGTCTTTTGGGTTTTAGGTATAGAGTATCATGTCATCTGAAAACAGTGAAAGTTTGACTTCTTCCATGCCAATGTGCACGCCTTTTATTTCTTTTTGTTGTATGATTGCTGAGGCTAGGACTTCCAGTACTATGTTGAATAACAGTGGTGAGAAAGGACATCCCTATTTTGTTCCTGACCATTGAGGAAAAGCTCTCAGTTTTTCCCCAATTAGGATGATACTAGCTGTGGGATTTTCATAAATGGCCATTATTATGTTGAGGTATATTCTATCTACTTTTTTGGGGTTTTTTAATCATGAATGGATGTCATACTTTGTCAAATGCTTTTTCTGCATCTATTGAAAGATCATGAGGTTCTTATACCTTTTTTTTTCTTATACCTTTTTTTATTAATGTGATGTACCATGTTGATTTGCAAATACTGAATCACCCTTGCAACCCAATAGATTCTACTTGATCTTGAATGATTTTTTTTCTGATTGTTGCATTCAATTTGGTACTATTTTGTTGAGGATTTTTGCATCCATGTTCATCAGATATATCGGTCTGTAGTTCCATTTTTAAATGGCATGTTTATTCAGTTTTGGGATCAGGGTAATTCTGGCCTCATAGAATTATTTTGGAAGTTTTACTTCCTCCTATGGGGGTTACATGCACCGTAGTGCTATGACTGAGCTGCATTTGCCTTCAGTCTAGTCAGCTGTAATGGCCCACTTTGGCTGTTGTGCACTGGGTTTAGTCCCTGTGCTGTTAAGAGGATATTCTGGGGCCACCATGGACTTGCAGTTGGGCAGTATCAGCATTCAGACCAAATGCCAGCCTTTAGCCTATTTGCTGTGGCTGTGGTCACGCCAAACAGTAGGTTGCTGTCCTTGCCTTGTCCCCTGAGAGGCTTTTGTTAGTGGGTGGGGCTGGCAGTCAGATCAGATGTCTGCCTCCAGTGCTTCTCTGGGGGAGCAAATGCACTTATCAGTAGGGCACTCTCTGCATTCCCAGCTATAAGGTTTGGCTGCTGGGTCTGCAGTTGAACTTGTGTGTGTGGCCGTCTTTCTTTCTCTCCAGAGCAGGAGTCACTTCGTAGTGGCAGCTAGTTCCTACCAGGGCTGCCTGGAGATTATGTCATGGCAGGAGCTTCTTTGGAGGGACTTCTGCTGAGTGGAGTGGGTTTCACTCAATAGATCCATAGAAGAACAATGGGGCAGGGCTGATGGTGTTAGTAAAGTAGGTAGAGAGTGTTCTTGCTGATTCCCACAGGTGTGGGGCTATCTAGGCTGAGGGTGGGGGAGAGAAATAGCTACTTACCAGCTCTTTTGTTCTTTGAGAAGTCTCCTAAATATACTTGCCCCTCCAGCACACATTCTGAGATTAGTAAATAAATCTATTTTAGGCATACCCCAGGTGCTTTTCAAATTGGTGCTTCTATGCTTTGGCTTGGTGGGGTTGTTTCTTATGCTGGCTCTTTAAGGGCAGGGGCTATTCCCTGTTGCTCTTTGGATCTCCCTGAGTTAAACTTGTTGATATTTAAAGTACCAAGAGTTAAGGCCCCCTCATAGTAAAAACTAGCAAGGAAGTTAAGCCGCACTGGTTTTCAAAACCAAATGTTATGGGGATTCATGTTTCTAGGGCTTGTCTCCTGTCCTCCCTTGTGTGGGGTACCTAATGGGGGTTCTGCTCTCCCTTATCCATGCTTGTGGTGTTTCTCCTATTTGTGGTTTGTCTTACTGAGAGCGTGGTCTCTAATCGTGTTTCCACCCCTCCTACTCTTCTTTGTGGGGTCTTCTCACTACAATTTAATGGTGGAAAGTCTGTCTTGCCAATCTTCAGGTTGTTTTCTGGGTTGGTTGTAGCGATGAAGCTGTTTTTGGGGTGTGTCCCTGGGACAAGGTGAGCTTAGGATCCTCCTATGCTGCCATCCTCCAAAAGTCCTATCTCCACAATGATTCTTGCTGGACAGAGCTAAGGATTCCAGTGAATTTATAAATCAATTTATGGAGAATTGCCATCTTTACAACAGTGAGTATTCTTATACTTGAAACTGAATAATCAATCTCTCAATTTATTCAGACATTCTTTAATTTTCTCAGTAATGTTTTATAGTTTTCAGTGTACAAGGCTTGCATATACTTTTTAAAAGTTCATTTCTATATATTTTATTCATTTTGACATTATGAATAGAAACATTTTCTTAATTTTATTTTGACTGTTTTTTTTTTTTTGCTAGTATATAGAAATCCAGTTGATTATTTAATCTTAGACTGTGCTATCATGCTATCCTTATTTCTTATTTCTAGAGGGTTTTTGTTGATTCTTTTGGACTTTATAGATAGAAAATATTTTCTACATTGACAATTACATTATTTATTAATCAACACAACTGTACTTACTTTCCTATCTGGATTTTTTTTTATTTCATCTTACCTTATTACACAAGCTAGAACCTACAGTGCGATGTTAAATAAATAGAAGTGATAAGAGCAAACATCCTTGTCTTGTATCTGATTTTAGGAAGAGGAAATTTCATATTTAATGATTAAGTATGATGTCAACTATGAGGTTCTCATAGATGTTCTTTCTCTTCCCGATTTTTTGAAGCTACCATAACACATAAAATACATATTCTTGTCCTGATTAACTTTTCTCTCTTGTCCTTAAAATCATCCAGCCAGCCTAGGCAGGCAGTATAAAAATTTTTTTAATGAGCAGAAATTTGAAGAGGGAAAAAGGGGACTGGTATAAGACCAATGGAACAGTATTACCAAATATTGAATACTTCTTAAATATTTGGGTATATATCACTGTAATAACTTGCTATATGGTAAAACTTGAGTGATTCTGTACGGAAATTAGGACTTTTTAGAACTCTATCCATACTTTTGGATTTAACCATATGCCCCACCTAGCTTTTCACCGACTGCATAAGTTAGACTTAGTTTTTTTCAAAATTTATAGTTATAAATATTATTTGATATATATAGAAACATTTTAAAGCTGAAAAATAAGGCAGATATGTAAAAAACCGAATAGAACTTAATTTTTTAGCGTTCAATAATTTATCAGTTGTGTATAACCCCCAATGCTAATTTTCTTTCATAAAACTAGAACCTTAGGGGCACCTGGGTGGCTCAGTGATTGAGCACCTGCCTTTGGCTAAGGTCATGATCCAAGGGTCCTGGGATCAAGTCCCACATCAGGCTCCCTACAGGGAGCCTGCTTCTCCCTCCGCCTATGTCTCTGCCTCTCTGTGTGTCTCTCAGGAATAAACAAATCTTTAAAAAACTAGAACTTTAATATATGCAGATATATACATACATATGGAGTATCTAGAGTAATTTTTCATTATTTATACCTATGTTTGAAATGTATGATTTCATTACTTTAAATGATGTGACATTTTTCTTTTAAAAAAAATCAAACATTATGTAAGTGCATATTGTAAAAAATAAGTAGATGGATAATGCTAGTTGTTTATATTCACTCTTATGCTTTTCTTATGAAGACCAACTCTTTTATTCAGTGTGTGTGTGTGTGTGTGTGTGTGTATATATATTCTTGAAGAATATATTCTTTATATATATATATATTTTTTTCTTTAAGAATGCATACTTCCCAGACTCTTTGTAGTTCAATGTGGTCTTGTGAATTAATACCACAAATAAAACCAAAGTAGAATTTACAGGCAGGTTTCCATGAAATTGCTTTCCTGATAAAAGGGAAGAATCTCAGGTAGCAGGCAAATTTACCCTAAACTTTACTTATTTTCTTGCTGCCTAAAATGTAAACTGAATTCTTAGAGGTAAAGTAGCCATCTTTGTAATAACAAAGACTAAAACTGCACATGAAGAGATGCAGAACTGGGGGGGGGGGTAAAGAATCTCAGTTTCTTGAGAACATGCATTGGTTCTTGCTTGCCTATTCATTGATCCCTTGTTGCTTGCCTATTCATTGATCCCTTGTTTTGTGAAACCAAGGAAACATATTTCAGATGCGGCTAAGGTACCACAGTCAGCTGCTGCTACAAACTGTTGAATGCTCACCTGAAGTGGGATACCTTTCCACATCTGGCCTTCAGTGCCTCAGTCTCTCTTCCCAGAAGTATTTGCAACTACCTGTTATTTTAGTATTTCAAAGAAATTTTATGCATTCAATTTCAGTTTAAAGAGTGGATAAGAATTGTATTTACTTCTTCAAATCCATGATACACTTTCAGAACACCAGATAAACTCCCAAGAATTTTTTAAAAGATTTTATTTATTTATTCATGAGAGAGAGAGAGAGAGAGAGAGAGAGAGGCAGAGACACAGGCAGAGGGAGAAGCAGGCTCCACGCAGGGAGCCCGATATGGTACTTGATCCTGGGACTCCAGGATCATGCCCTGGGCCGAAGGTAGGCACTAAACTGCTGAGCCACCCAGGGATCCCCTCCCAAGAATTGTAATATAACCCAAGTCATATTTACTTTCCATATGTAATTTAAAATGGAAAATATAACAAGTACATTTTGATTTGGAATATGATCAATTAGATTTCTAATATTATTTTTTTAATCTAAAAGGCAGGCCTAATGAACAATTGAGAAAACAGTTGACAACCCAGAAATCCTTTTTCAAGACCACAATCTTTGGGAGGATAAATCTAGTAGTCACTAAGGACTTGAGAAAATAAATTAATTGTAGAATATGTAGGACTTTAGAACATTCTAATGACAGAGATTTCTGCTACTGGCTGTGAAAAAAACCCCACCCTTTATCAAACTAACCTTCCTGCAAATACAAACTATACAGGCAGAATAAAACATGGGAAACAACTTTATCAAAGAATCAAAGAGCAATCAAGACACACAGAGTAAAAAAGAACCAAGATCCAGGAAAGAAGGGACATGAAATGACAGTGAACATATATCAGCTAGCATTTTTCCTCTAGAGGCATTTGCTTATCTTCATTGGATGTAGGAACCTAACCAAATACAGCGGCCTAGTATTTTCAGGAGTCTCACAAGGATAGAGAGGGAAGCGTTAGAGTTCAGAGCCACAAAGACAGTCAATGCTTCAGGCGTCAAGAAACCAGAATCTGAGAATATCAAAGACACTTATCTGCACAGCTGTTGATCAGCATTCAATTTTTCTTAGAAAAATGAATGGAGTGAGAGGCCAAGAAACTAAGAAAAATAAGCAACTGCTGGGAGGCTATACTGCCAAGAAGTTGTTTGGACAGTCTCAGAGTTCTAGTGAGACAAATATTAGACTCCAGGGCTTCCAAAAGTCCCTGCCCTCTGAATAAAGAAAAAAAAACAAAAATCAAATTTTCCAAAGCTTAAAACACAGCTTTATGAGGGCAGTCCAAAACGGCAGCATAGGAAAATCCTGAACTTACCTCCTCCCATGAAGGCATCAAGTCTACCGGTACATATAGAACAATTTTGCCTAAAAACTAGCTGAACAGCTCCTCCACAAGAAAGGATAAAAGGGCTACATCAAGATAGGTAGGAGACACAGAGCTGCAATCTAGCCCAAAACCTGACCCCCAGCATGGTGACCCTGAATTTGGAGGGATCTCACAAAGCAGAAGCTTCTCCCTGAGAAATGAAGGGTTCGTGTTCATGTGCCACAGCAGACCCACAACCCCTCGGACCTGTACCAGAAAGATGGGCCCCCAAAACATCTGGCTTTGAAAAAACAATGGGATTTACATAAGGAGACCCACAAACCATAGGGAACTGAGATACCACTCTTAAGGGGCACCTGGGTGGCTCAATTGCTTAAGCAACTGCCTTAGGCTCAGGTCATAATCTTGGGGTCCTGGGATAGAGCCAGCATTGAGCTTCTTGCTCAATGGGGAGTTTGCTTCTCCCTCTCGCTCTGTGCTCTCTCTCTCAAATAATAAAATATTTTAAAAATTAGTTAAAAAGGACTCACAAAAGAAAAATATGTAAAATATAAGAGCATACATAAAACATGGGGAGAACAAAAATGAAAGTCTTTTAGAATGTGTATGAACTTAAGCAACCATCAACTTAATATACATGACTATATACTTGGGCTGTTATATATGAACCTCATGGTAATCAAAACCAAAAAACTATAATATATACACAAAAAAATAAAGAGAAAAAAATCTAAGCATACAAGCATAGAGAGGAAAAGTAGGAACAGAAAACTACAAAACAACAGTAAGTTCATGACTATCAATAATTATTTTAAATGTAAATTGTCTAAATGCTCCAATCAAAAACCCTAGGGTGAGTGAATGGTTAAAAAAAAAAGACCAATCTATATGCTGCCTATAAGAAACTCACTTCAATCTTAAAGACAAAGACTAAAAGTGAAATGATAGAAAAAGAGATTATATACAAATGGAAGCAAAAGATAAAGCTAGAGTAGCAATACTTATAATAGACAAAATAGATTTTAAAAAGCTGTGGTATGGGGATCCCTGGGTGGCTAAGCAGTTTAGCACCTGCCTTCAGCCCAGGGCATGATCCTGGAGTCCCAGGATCGAGTCCCACATCAGGCTCCCTGCATGGATCCTGCTTCTCCCTCGACCTGTGTCTCTGCGCCTCTCTTTCTCTGTCTGTCTCTCTGTCTCTCGTGAATAAATAATAAATAAAATCTTTAAAAAATAAATAAAAGGCTCTAATTGTCTTTATTACATAGACTGCAATAAGAGAGACAAAGAAGAGCATTATATAACAATAAGGCATCAAGCCAACAAGAGAATTTAATTATTGTAAATACCTATAAACCCAATATAAGAGCACCTAAATATATAAGGCAAATATTAACAGCCTAAAGGGAGAAATCGACAGTAATACAATGATAGTAGGGGATTTTAATATCTCACTTTTATCTATGACAGATAATCCACAGAAAGTCAGCAAGGAACCAATGGTTTTGAAGGACACATTAGGTCAGATGGACTTAATAGATATATACAGAACATTCCATCCAAAGGCAGTATTCTTTGAAAAACATATTAAAGTTCCATATCCTGGAACATTATCCCAGATAGATCACATGCTAGGCCACAAAACAAGTCCCAATAAATTTAAAAAGATTAAAATAGTATCAAGCATCACTTCAAAAAAAAAAAAAAAGCATCATTTCCGACCATAAAGGTATGAAACTAAAAATCAATTACAAAAAAAAAAAAAAAACTGGTGGTATGCCTGGGTGGCTCAGTAGTTGAGCATCTGCCTTCGGCTTAGGGCATGATCCCGGGGTACTGGGATCGAATTCCGCATTGGATTCCCTGCAGGGAGCCTGCTTCTCCCTCTGCCTATGTCTCTGCCCCTCTCCCTCTGTGTCTTTCATGAATAAATAGATTTTTTTTAAAAAACTGGTAATAAAAACACAAATACATGCAGTCTAAATAAATACTACTAAACAACCAATGAGTCAACAAAAAAGGAAAGAAGAAAAAATATCTAGAGACAAATGAAAATGGAAACACTATTATTCACAAATCTTTGGGACACAGTAAAAGCTGTTCTAAGAGGGAAGTTTATACTGACAGGACTACCTCAAAAAAACAAGAAAAATCTCCAACAATATAATATCATACCTAAATAAACTAGAAAAAGGAGAACAAAAAAAAAGAACAAAAAAAAGAACAAAAAAAAAAGAAAGAAAAAGGAGAACAAAGCAGAGTTCATACAAGAAAGGAAATAAAGATCAGAGTAGAAATAAATGAAATAGAGACCAAAAACAAACAAAAAAAGAAACTAAAAGATGGTTCTTTGATAAGATAAAAAATAAAACTTGATAAACCTTTTGACAAAGTCATCAAGAAAAAAAGAGGGCTCAAAACTGAGAAATAAGAGAGGAATTACATCTGACATCACAGAAATACAAAGGATTATAAAAGCTTACTAGGAAAAATTATATGCCAACAAATTGGACAACTTAGAACAAATGTACAAATTCCTAGAAACTACAATCTTCCAAGACTGAATCAGGAAGAACTAGAAATTCTGACCAGACTGAATACTAGGCATGGAATTGAGTCAGTTATCAAAAAACTTCAAAAAAAGAAAAGTCAAGGACTAAGTGGAGTCACAGATGAATTCTACCAAGTATTTAAAGAAGAGTTAATACCTGTCTTTCTCAACTATTCCAAACAATTGAAGAGGAATAGATATTTCCAAATCCATTCTATGAGGCCAGGATTACCCTGATACCAAAATCAGACAAAGACACTATAATACAAGAAAATTAAAGGGCAATATCCCCGATTAACATAGATGTGAAAATATTCCACAAAATATTGAAATCCAAATTCAACACTACATTAAAAGTGGAACCAAGTGGAATTTATTCTAAGGATGCAAGGAAGGTTTGATATTCACAAATCAATGCAATATACCACATTAACCAAATGAAGTATAAAAAATCATATATTTATCTCAACAGATGCTGAAAAAACATTTGACAAAATGCAGCATCCATTTATGATAAAAACTCTCAACAAAGGGGGGAGAGAGTGTGAGAGTGAATACACCTCAACATAATAAAGGCCTTATATGACAGTCACACAGCTAACCTCATACTAAATGGTGAAAAGCTGAAATATTTTCCTCTAAAATCAGGAACAAGAGAAAGAGGCTCTTGCCTCCCACTTTTATTCAACATACTACTGGAAGTCCTAGCCACAACAATCAAATAAAACATAAAAGGCATACAACTGCAAAGGAAAAAATAAAACTGCCACTATTTTCAGATAAAATGACACTATATATAGAATCTATTACATTACCTAATTAGAATAAGTCAATTCAATAAAGTTGCAGGACACAAAAATGATATGCAGAAATCTATTGCATTTCTATACACAATAATGAAGTAGCAAAAGGTATATTAAGGAAACAATCCATTATATGATTGCATTGATAAAAATAAAATACCTATGTATAAATTTAACTGAAGTGAAAGACCTGTAATTTGAAAACTTTAAGATATTGACAAAAGAAAATGAAGATGGCATAAATAAAATGATATATTATTCTTATAGATTGTAAGAATTAAAATCATTATAATGTCCATATAACCCAAGGCAATCTACAAATTCAATGCACTCCCTATCAAAATACAAACAACATTTTTCACAGAACTTTAACAAATAATCATAATATGTGTATGGAACCACAAAGAACTCATGAACAGTCAAAGTAATCTTTAAAAAGAACAAAGCTGGAGGTATCACAATCCTAGATTTCAAATTATACTGCAAAGCTACAGTAATATAAACCCTATGTACTGGGAGAGAAATGAACATAGAGATCAATGAAACCAAAAAAGAAAGCCCAGAAATAAAGCCATGTTTAAATATTCAATTAATCTATGACAAAGGAAGAAACAATATACAATGGGGGAAAAGTCTCTTCAATAAATAGTGTTGGAAAAACTGGACGGCTATATGCAGAAGAATAATGCTGGACCACTTTCTTAAATCATATACAAAAATAAACTTAAAATGGATGAAAGACCTAAATTTAAGACATGAAACCATAAAGCTCCTAGAAGAAAATAGGCAGTAAGCTGTTTGATATTGTTATAGCAATATTTGGGGGAGTCTGTCTTCTCAAGGAAGAACAATAAAAGCAAAAATAAACAAATGGGACTACAGTGAAGTGAAAAGCTTTTACACAGCCAAGGAATCCATCGACAAAATGAAAAGGCAACTTGCTGAATAGGAAAAGATACTTGCTAAGGATGTATCTGATGTGAGTTAATAGCCAAAATAAAGAACACATACAACTCAACACCAAAAAACTCCCAAATAATCTGATTTAAAAATGGACAGAGGACCTGAATAAACATTTTTTCCAAAGAATATATGTAGATGACTAACATACAAGTAAAAAGATGCTCAACATCACTAATCATCAGGGAAATCAAAACCACGGTGAGGGGGCGCCTGGGTGGCTCAGTCAATGAAGTGACTGTTCGGCTCAGGTCATGATGCCAGGATTAAGGAATCAAATCCCTCATCAGGATCCCTGCACAGCAAAGAGTCTGCTTCTCTCTCTCCTTCTGCCCTTCCCCCTGCTCATTCTTATTCTCTCTCTCTCTCTTCAATAAATAAAATCTTTTAATAAAAAAACAAAACCACAATGAAATATTATCTCACACTCGTCAGAAAGACTATTAACAAAAAGACAAGATACAAGTGTCTGTGTGAAGAAAAAGGAACACCGATGCCCTATTGACATGAATTAAAATTGGTGCAGCCAATGTGGAAAACAATATGAATATTCCTCAAATTATTAAAAATAGAAATACTGTATGATCCAGTAATTCCATTGCTGAGTTTTTACCCAAAGAAAATGAACACACTAATTTGTAAAGATAGATGCACCTATGTTTATGGCAGTGTTATTTAAAATAGCTAAGATATGGAAGCAATCTAAGTGTCCACTGATATATAAATGGATAAAGAAGGCAGAATGAAATATTAGAGCTAATGAAATATTAGCCATAACAAAGAATGAAATCTTGCCATCATGACAACATGCATGGACCAAGAGGATACTATTCTAAATGAAATAAGCCAGATAAGAGAAAGACAAATACCAATAATTTCATATGTAGAATGGGAAAAACAAAACAAACATACAAAACAGAAATAGTTTCATAAATACAGAGAACTGGTGGGGGGATGGGCAAGATGGGAGAAGGGGATTAAGAGGTACAAACTTAAAAAAAAAAAGAGGTACAAACTTTCAGTTATTAGGTAAACGAGTCACAGGGATTAAAAAACCAGCATAGGGAATATAGTCAATAACATTGTAGTAACTTTTCCTGGGGACAGATGTTAACTACACTTATGGTGAGCATTTTGCAGTGTATATATATGTTGAGTCACTATGTTGTACACTTCAAACTGATATAATACTGTATGTCAACTATACATCAATTAGAAAGTGTTTTAAAGGTGAAGATATGTATAGGTACAATAGAATACTACTCATCTATAAAAAAATGAAATCTTTCCACTTGCAACAACACGAATGGACCTTGAGGGAACTCAGAGAAAAATAAATACCATATGATTCCACTGGTATGTGGAATCTAAAAAACAAACCAAGTGGAGAAACAAAACAAAACACACACATATATATAGAGAGAGAGAAGAGAATTAAGGTTGCTGGGGGGAGGGTAGTTGGTGGGTAGGTAAAAGGGGTGAAGGGGGTCAAGATGTACAAACTTTTCATTATAAAGTAAGTCACAGGGAAGCATGGTGACTATATTGAAAAATATTGTGTGCATACTTGAAAGTCACAAGGAGAGTAAATCCTAAAAATTCTCATCTTAAGGAAAAAAATTCAACTTTGTATGGTAATGATTGGTAACTAGACAGGGTGACCATTTCACACTGTATACACATATCAAATCATCATATCAGTTGACACTTACAATGCAATATGTCAATTATAGCTCAATAAAAAGTCCACAGCCTCAAGTCATATCCATGTATGATGAAATCACAATGATCTGCTTTGAACTAATTATATGTTGGTAGCAAATTAAATTCATTTAGTGGCAGGCATTTCACAGAAAATTATAGCTCATTCTCAGGAAATAAGCCAAAATGACCAAATGCAAAGAAAAAAATTACATACAAATGGAAAAGATAAAACTCATACTAGTTTTAGCAAACACAGATTTTAAGGTAACTAGGATGAATATATCCAATAAAACAAAGGAAAATGTAGAGAATTTTTTTCTAAAGAGCCAAAATATATATAAAAATGAATCAAACAACAATTTTAGAACAGAAATATACTTTAACTAAAGTTAAGAAATTAATAGGTGGGTTTAACCACGGAATAAACAGAAGAAAATAAAGGTGAACAGGAAGATAAATCATATTTCAGATGGAAACACAGTGAAGAACTCATGTAAATATGGAAAAGAACAGGAGGCTTAAGGGACATGAGTTTTAAAAATCTGATGGTCATACAAGGAAAAAGAAAATGGGGTACAATTATTATAGACAGTGATTTTATTACCCTGTTTCATAAATAAGGCTCAAAGAGGTTAAATTTTTCCAAAGTTACATGAGATTATCATCTCAAACAATGTAGTTTCAATACTAAGATCTTACTTCAAAGCCTATGTTCTTTCCTGTAAGCATTTGAAAGTGATTTTTGCATTTTTCCACTCTACCAGACTTTCCTGATGTGTCAGATTTTTAATTTGTATATGGAAAGATGCTCTAGGGAAAAAAACCCACACACAAAAAAAATATACTCCTCACTTGCTAGAATGTTCTTTGACCTATTAGAAGCATCCAACCCTCTCTTGATGCTTTTTTTTTTTTTTTGATGCTTCTCTGTGCAATTTAGCCCTGGAAAACCCTGTTGTCATGGAATCTCTTTACTCTGCTTTAATCTAGTGTCTTCAAGTTTGTTTGAACTCAGATTCGACTTCTCCTACCCCATAACACATACCTTTTGGGGGCCATAAATCCAACATGTAAATAATATATGATGAAGATTGTAGGTTTATTTCTTCTCTTAATCTATCTGGAGACCTTCCTTAATAACAACATCTTTCCCAGTATAACTGTGCTACTTTACTTCAGATAAAGAATTTGCAAACTTTTCCAGTAAGAAATTGTTTATCCAAATATTATTTTATCTTGGGATGTAACAGAATGGTAGACAAGGGGCAGGGGGAGAGAAAAATACTGACTATAAAAGTTGCTTAGGCAGGGGGCTGTGGCTTTATGACTCTTTGCACTGAAAGTCTTAATGGTTGGCAAAGATAAATAAGGGAGATTTTTTTTAAAGTCCAGCACCAAATTAGACTAGTGGATTGCACCTAATTTGATGGTCATGCTTCTCTCAGTCTTCCAACCACATATTGTAACCCTAGTGCATCTGTTTCTGTCCCACCTCAATTTTCCATTGTAATTTTGCACAATCTTTACCTCTTTGGAAAAATACACTTGAATGATAGAGAATATCTGAAGGTGTTTCTGTATTCCTACTACCTCTCTGAATTTACACACTCAGCCTTGGGACTCCTTTTAACCAATTAGTTTCATGGAGGAAGAAATTACTGTCAAGTCTTAATGTGTCATAATTTTTTACATTTAAACATTTAAAATATTTTAAAATAATGTCGTTTACAAGAAAGTTTACATTTTTAAATTATTACAAAACAACCTAAAGCTTCAAAGTAGTCATGAGAGAAAAAATATGGTATTGCCAACATGAGTTTACAAAAGATAAATGCAGACTTAAAAGATCCAAATGAAAACCTTTACAGACAAGAGAAAAAGTTCATATCCAAAGTCAGAAAAGGCAGTGTTCCCTCAAACACATTTTTAAAAATGTATCAGTCAGAAAAAAGCCAAATACAGAAAATAGCTTCAAATGCATTGTAATCCACAGGAAAATCATGAGCAGAATCATTCAAATTGACTCCTACCTTTCAACTCATAAGACAAAATAATTATTAGTGATGAATAGTCTGAGTCACCTGTTCTAAATTAAACACAATGGCCTACTTAAGGTAAGGTATATGCATATACACACATGCATGCACAGGCACACACACACTAGTAGGTAGCTTTGAAATTTTGATCCATCATTGATAGCAGTAGTGAGTATAATATATGATTGACTGCTTTGAAAATTCAATGAACCATGTCATGATTTGTGATAACGAAACCCCTCTACAATTCATTCTTTCAGTTTAATTATGTGTAGTTCTTCAGTAAATGCACTAGTTTATATAAGTCTAGGAAACAAGCTTTTCTCAATCAACTTATAGGGATTCTATACTCAACTTTCTTTGTATCTCTGTTAACTCAAATACATTCAATAATATTTAGAAACGGCTATCTTTCAAGCCTCATGCTATCTATTGAGGGATACAAAGAAAAAGAAGGTATGGGTGCTGCCAACAAGGAGTTATGATCCACTGAAATCTAGTGAATTCATCTTAATTGGAATTGAGGTGACACTGCACTAGAAAATGGTTCAAGCGGATTTTAAAGCATAAAAGGAAACTTTCGCTTTTGGAAATCTTTTGGATTTCATGAACATCGTGTCACAATTTGGCTTTTAAGCAAGATATTCACAGGCTTTCAAAGTGTGAGTTAGTGCAACTATTTAGTATATTTTGTAATCTGAATTGCAGAAAAATACTTGATTCTGACTTTCCCCCCAATAATATCATGGTAAAAGGCATTTGAAGGTGAATGACTTGCATCATGAATAAACTCAATTGTTCAGCAGACAGCTCTTTAATTATAAATCTTTAAATGTTTGGGAGGACTGAATTTTACTTGAGTTCCTTTCACACAATGACAAATTTTGAAATACAACTTTTGTATTCTATAATTAAGAGAAGATATTGCTAAAGAAGGCCAAATGGCAAATTCTTTCTTTTCAAGTGTACATAATGGTACATGTTTACATGTGGTCTTTTCCAACATTTAAAATCATATTTATGCAGTGAAGATGGCAAAGTGTCTATTAAAAATATATTCTTTCTGCAGTACAGAACACTTTAACAAAGTAATGCTGGATATGTTTCAAGTCAGTAACTCTAATGGCATTCTTCAATTTCTCATATTACCAAGCCCTCAGAACAAAAGTGCCACTATCAATAGGGTGCAGATTTTCTCACTAACTCATTTTGATTTCCATTGAAACCTTTTCTTCATACTTACATGGACTAACTAAAAAGTCTTCAAGCTTTTTAAATATTGGATGTGAAGACTAAAGCCAGAAGCTATTTATTTGGGAAATGAATTATCCTAATCTCTTGCAGCCATTTTTACACTATAAAAATGTAGAAAAGAAATGAAGAATAACAACGGGAGGGACAAATGAGCAGTGACAAAACTGAAGCCCAGTTTGAAGGAGATAGTTTTAGACATCTGAATGAGAATTTAATGGCAAAATTCAAGAGTGTTCAAAACTAGGTATCTAGGGTATAGTTGTTAAAATGTAAGCCTCTTGCCTTGTAAAATTGGCTTAGGAATGTATAATATCAAACCCTTGAAAAATTCAAACCTATATGGGAAATACATGTATTTCTAGTCAAAATATCAAATGCATTCCTCTAAGCCCTCAATACACACTAACATACTAATGTTAGGTCAGTAGTTCTCAACCTTCTGGTTGCATCAGAATCCCCCGGAGGTCTTGTTACAACACAGATTCCTTAGTTTCAACTCCAGAATTTCTGGTTTGGGATGGAGCCCAAGAATCTGAATTTCTAGCAAGTTCTCAGTTGTATTAGTCTGGTAGGGCTGCCATAACTTAACATAAACTTATTTCTCAGAGTTCTGAAGACTGGGCAGTCCAAATCAAGCTACCAAGATAGGTTTCACTTGTGAGGCCTCTTCTCTTAGCTTGTAGGCAGCTGGCATCTTGTCATGTGCTTACATGACTACTTCTCCATGTGCATTTGAAGTGAAAGATCTCTCATATCTGTTCCTCATCTTGTAAGATCACTTGTTCCATCAGATCAGGATCCCACCCTTATGACCACTTTAAACCTTAATTATAATTCTAAAGACCCTATTTTCAAATTTAGTCACATTGGGTATTAGGCCTTCATGATATAAATTTTGGGAAAACATGGTTCAGCCCAGTTGACTATATTTATGTGGATCTATTTCTGAGCTATCTATTCTGTTCCACTGACATATTTTTCTATTCTCTTACCAATACCACACTGTCACGATTACAGTAACTTTATAGTAAAACATTAAGTTAAATAGTGTCAGTTCTCCCACTTGATTCTTCTCTTTCAATATTGTTATAACTATTCTCAGTCTTTCACCTCTCCACATAAACTTTAGAAACAGGTGATTGGTATGCATAAGATAACTTTTTGGAGTTTTGACTGGGATTGCAATTGGATTAGAGTTTTGATTGGAATCTATAGATCAAATTGGGAAGTACTGAGTCTTGAAAATAACGAGTCTTCCTATCCATGAACATAGTGCATACTCTCTGGTTCTTTGATTTTTTCATCAGTTTTGTAGTTTCTTCATATAGATCTTGCACATATTATGTTAATATTTATATCTTAATATTTCACTTTTTTGGGTGGTAATATAAATGGGTATTGTGATTCCACTTGTTTATTGCTGTTTTTCTGGATTTTTAAAACTGCAAAATATTGGTGACCAATTACATTGATTACTTCTTGAAACCATAATGTATGAAAATCTTTTTCAGCTTACCAAAAAGAATCTACAATCTTACTCCATATTACAAATTAGATAATGCCAAAAAGCAAAGCTCCAACTAATTACTGACAGAATTGTATTATTTCTTTCATGTATTCTATATGTTTATTCATCATTAAAAAATCATTTGTCAGAAATCACACCTTTGTAATATATACAGCTTAATTTGTATAAGTTCAATTTTAAGTACTTCTGCACATAAAGTATCATAAGATTATATTTATTTCTTCTTTGTCCTTCCTTAGTATAAAAAAACCATATTATTTTCCCTATTACATTTTTAATTGAATTAAATGATATATATGTTTTTACAGTTATGGCTTATAAATTAGAAATGTTTTTAGGTAAACCTGGAGGTTAATAGATATACTAATAGTTTTCAAGCATTATATAAGTAAACTTTGTTTTGCACTTTGTTCATTTGGATTAATTAAAAGTATATATGTCTCAGCTATTCCACTCTGTAATTAAAACATAAAAACCTAGTTTCCAAATGAAACTCAAGGCTTTTATGGAGACAAGGAGAATATAATGTCACTGTTAATCTGTGTGCTCAGGAAAAAAAAAAAAAACAACTCATTTTAAAGGAGGCAATGTATGAAGAAAGCCTGTGTTTCTTGGCATTCCTCTTGTAATCTATTTCCTAGGGCAGTTATCTTCTATAAATACAAGTTTCTAGCAAAGATGCTGTCATAAATATAATGTTTGTAAAGGGAGCTACAATGGTATGAAAATGTATGGATGTTTACTCAATGTGGGAATACAACTGATAAAATTATTGGCAGGAAAAAGCATAGAGACTGTTTGCCCTACAATGGCTTTTTATATTTACAGACTCCTCTGTATATGTAGTTATGTTTTTTTCTCACTCATAATCTTACATGCTTCATCTTTAGTTCTTTATTCTAGGTCAGCACTGGCTGAGTTTTATGTAATTCGTTGTTCTTTTCAAGTTCTAAGTTCTATTAATGTACTGTTTTCTAATTTAACTGTATCATTTCATCTTCTGCTCTTTATAAAATTTTTACTATTCTTAGTAATGTATATTTTATTCTATTTTTAACATTTTTGGAATTAATATTTCTTACATGGGTTAAAAATTAAAATTTATATATAGAACAAGTTGTACAGTGAAAAATCTCCTTCCTTCCCATCTGGGTAACAACCCACTTCCTCCTCCCTGAGTAGTGACTATTAATAATTCTTGTGTATCCTTCCAAAGATTTAAAAGCAACTGCTAGCAAATATGAAGATATATTAACTTCTCTCTATTCAAATAGAATAACTTCAATATGCTGTTTTTTGGTTCACTTTTACCTAATATTTCTTGGACATCTAACAATTTATAAAGAGCTTCTGTATTCTTTTACAGCTTTATTTTACTTATGGTATACCTAGATAAATTTAACCAGTATTTTATTGATGGATATTCATGGTTTTTATTTTTGGTTTTAGCATTTTTTATAAGCAATGGATAAATAAGGTCTTTTCATATAGTGAATATACCTATGTAATAAATTCCAGAAAGTGAAATTGCTAGACCAGAGGGTATAATTCTGATTGATATTGCCAAATTCACTCCAGGTAGTTGTAGAAATTAGAATTCCAACCAGAACCAAATAAGTAGATATTTCCCTATAGCCTTGCCAGCACTGTGTGTATTGGCAATTAAAAAAATATTTAAACCAATAGGTGAAAAATATCTCGGAGTTCTCATTTGCATCTCCATTTAGCAGTAAAAAAGGATGCCTCTATACATTTAAGATTCATTTGTATTTCCTCTTCTGTAAATAATCTATGTCCATTAACCATTTTGGGAGGTGGTTTGTATTGAGGGGGAATATTATATTAGGGGGAGTATTCTTTTACTTGTGATATGAATTGCAAATATTTTTTCATAGTCTGCTGTCTTTTGACATTGCTTATGGTATTTTTTGCTAGGCAGATTTTTAAATAACAAATACTTGAATTATCAGTCTTTCACATGTGGCTTCTAAAGTTTTTGCCAAAATAAGATAATCTTCCCCAATTTCTGATTGGACAAGAATTCTCCCAAGTGTTTGTCAATTTAGTTTCTTGTTCTCTTTTGTATATTTAAGGTTTTTTTTCTTTTGGAGATTGGCATGTAGTATGACATAGAGTTTTTTCTTCCTCTATAAAACTACCCAGTTATCAAAACATTATTTTCACTTCTTTTATTTTATACCAAATTCCTTCTGGCATTTGTGTCATCCTTCCCGATTTCTAGGCTGTATCTGGCTTCTCTAGTAACAAGGCAGGAGGGAGCAAAAGGAATCAGGGGTCCAGAAAGGCTTTACTTGACTGCTATCCATGTGTCACTGGCTTCCTACGGCTGTGCCAAGTACTAAAGTCTGAGACCATCTGGAAGGTATTTTTTTGTAGTTATAAGAAAATTACTCACTAACAATTCCCTTGAAGTTGGTGAGGGCTTCTTCACAATTGCTGATTCAATATCCTTCCCATTGCCCCACACCATATTTCTGCTGAGCTTTTCTTGCTTGTCCATAAGGCTCTGCAAAGTATTTATTTTTTTTTAATTTATGATAGTCACACACAGAGAGAGAGAGGGGCAGAGACACAGGCAGAGGGAGAAGCAGGCTCCATGCACTGGGAGCCTGACGTGGGATTCGATCCTGGGTCTCCAGGATCGTGCCCTGGGCCAAAGGCAGGAGCTAAACCGCTGCGCCACCCAGGGATCCCAAGGCTCTGCAAAGTAAATCCAGAAATTCTCTTTCCCTTATGTTGCCCATATTGGTTCCTCTGATAATGCACATTTGCACATTGGTAAAAAGCAGAACAGTAACCTCTTAAAAAAAAAAGTCCTCTCGAGTACTCAATATACTTTTTGCTTTGTACATGTGCATCAGAAATTATAAGTAATATAACTCATCATTTTTAAGTTCCTTCTTTCTAAACCCTGTATGGTGATTTTGTGACTTACCCTGAGAAAAATTGGCACAGAGCTTAAATAGTTCAACTTAATATCCTGTTACATAAACTATTTATCAAGCTATTTCCTGCATTTCTATATTACTTGCTCTTTCAAAATTTATTGCTATGTTTTAAATATTCTGCCATGACTGTGGTTTTCTTCATTTTACCTTCTATTTCTGTATTAGTTTCCCATTGCTGCTCTAACAAATCACCACAAATTCAGTGGCTTAAAACAATACAGTTCTATTATCCTAAGTAAGAACTAAATAAACTGCTGCTATTTTATTTTTTCCTATTCTTAGACCTGTTCCACTTTAACCTCAATTCTTTCTTATGTTTGTGGAACTTTTTGCCACTTTTTTGCTTATCTTTGGTTCTCTTTGTTCTCTTCTTTATAAAATTCTTATTATATATATTGAATTTCCTGGATCTGTCCTCCAGCTCTCTTATCTTTTTGCTCATCACCTTGATTTCATTAACTTTTTCCTCTGACTTCTGAGAAAATGTCTCAGGTCAGTCTTTTAAATTAATTATATGAACTTTTGCAGTATGGAGTTTGTTGTTTACTGTCTGTTGCATTTTTAAATTTGATCAGCATGTCTACTGATCTCTAAAGGCTAAAAGAGATACGTTAAAATCTCACTGTGACTGCAGCTTTGTCGATTACTTTGAAAATAATAATTTTAGATTTCTAATTGATTCCTTTCCATAGTTGAAATAACATGGTTCATTTTTGCTTTTTTATAGGAGAATATTTACTTGGAATCATCAACATTGTAGAATATTTATACTTTTTCTTTTCTCCTTGCTCCATTCTTCTTTTTATCCATCTTCATCCTTCAAATTAAAGATAGATTTTACAAGAAATCTTGTGTGCATATTCAAATGCTGTAGTATTAGACAAAGGAGAAAGAATAAAGTTTATATTTTGTTTTTATTTTGCTAAAGTATCATTTCAAAAGTAATCTAGCATGGATTATTACTTTATTGTACAGTTAATTTTCATCATTTCATATGTAGAAACCATTGGGTGAAATTCCCTAAACCTTCTTAGGATCAAGATCCCCTTTCTTGCCAACTCTTTCAAATAAAACTTTGCCTCTTGCTGTATTAAATCTGAGCTTGGGAGACCTATATTTAGCCAGAGCAGTAATGACCTTTAGAAATGTGGAGGTAACTACCACACTGGGGCAGTATCTTTAACTTCCTCCTATGTATCCATGTCTGGTTGAGTGAATGGTTGAGCATGAAGTGGAGTGTGAGTTACATTTCTTGTAGAAGCCTGACACTGACAATGTCTGGGTTATTACCAGTGCTTCTCTGAGTGAGGTGACCACTATCTATGAATGACACATTAGACCACATGGACTTAACAGATAGATACAGAATAATCCATCCCAAAACAGTGGAATACACATTCTATTCAAATGCAAACGGAACATTCTCCAGGATAGATCACATGTTAGACCACAAGTCTCAATAAGTTCAAGAACACTAAAATCATATCAAACGTCTTTTCTGACCACAATGGTATGAAACTAGAAATCAATTACAAGAAAACTGGAAAAAACAAAAGCATGTGGAAACTAAGGAACATGCTACTTGACAACCAGTTAGTCAATGACGAAATTAATGAGGAAATCCAAAAGTACCTGAGACAAGTGAAAATGGAAACATAATGGTAGAACATTTTTGGAACAAAGCAAAAGTAGTTCTAAGAGGAAAGTTCATAGCAGCACAGAAGAAACAAGAAAAATATCAAGACAAGCTATATCTAAAAGAACTAGAAAATAAAGAACAAAGTCCATTGTTAGTAGAAGGGATGAAATATAAAGATCAGAGCAGAAATAAATGAAATAGAGACTAAAAAGAAATTTTAAAAGATCAATGAAACTAAGAATTGATTCGCTGTTTCTTTGAAAAGATAAATAAAACAGACAAACCTTTAGCCAGGCTCACCAAGAAAAAGAGAGGAAGAGACCCAACAATTAAAATCAGACATCAAAGAGGAAAAAGTCCAACCAATACCACAAAAATATAAATGTTCATAAGTTAATACTATAAGTATATGCCAACAAATTAGACAATCTAGAATAAATTCCTAGAGACATAACAATCTTCCAAGACTAAGTCATGAAGAAATAGAAAATCTGAATAGACTGATTACTAGTAATGAAATGGAATTGGTAACCAAAAACTCACAAACAAAAGTCCAGGACCAGATGGTTTCAAAGGTGAATTCTACCAAACATTTAAAGAAGAGTTAAAACCTGTCTTTCTCCTGTTCAAAAAAAAAATTACAAGAGGAATAAATGTTTCCAAAGTCATTCTATGACACCAGCATTACCCTGATACTATAACCAGACAAAAACACTACACTACACTACACACACACACAGACACACACTAAACCAATAACCTTGATAAACATAGATGTGAAAATTTTCAACAAAATATGAGCAAACCAAATTCAACAATACATTAAAAGGATCATACTCTACAACCAAGTGTGATTCATTTCAGGGATGCAAGGATGGCTAACATCCACAAATCAATCAACAAAATACACCATGTTAACAAAACATAGAACAAAAATCATATGATCATCTCAATAGGTACAGAAAAACCATGTGACCAAATTCAACGTCTACCCATGATAAAAACTCTCAACAAAAGGAGTACAGAGAGAATATACCTCATCATAATAAAGGCCATATATGATAAACCTACAGCTAACATCATACTCAATAGTGAAAACCTGAGAGCTTTTCCTCTAAGATCAGAAATAACACAAAGGTACCCATTCTCACCACGTTTCCTCAACAGAGTATTAGAAGTCCTAGCCATTGTAATCGAGTAAGAACTAAAAGACATCCAAATTGATAAGTATCTGTCACTATTTGCAGATGACATGATACACAGAAAACCCTAAAGACTTCATCAAAAACCTATTAGAAGTAATAAATAAATTCAGTAATTTGGCAGGATACAAAATTACTATAGACAAATCTGTTGCAATTATATAGGCTAATAACAATGCAGCAGAAAGAGAAAGTAAAACCATCCCATTTACAATTGCATAAAGTATTGAATAAAGTATCTAAGGATAAATTTAACCATGGGGTAAAAAAATCTGTACTCTGAAAAATATAAAACACTGATATAAGAAATTGAAGACAAAAGAAATAAATAGAAAGATATACAGTGCTCATGGTTTAGAAGAATTAATATCATTAAAATATCCATACTATGCAAAGCAACATACAGATTCAATGTAATCCCTATCAAAATACCAGTGGTATTTTTCACAGAACTTCAACAATTGATCCTAAAATATGTACAGAACCACAAAAGACCCAAAATACCCGAAGCAATCTTGAGAAAGAACAAAGCTAGAAGTATCACGGTTTCCAACTTCCAACTATAATACAGTCATAATAATCAAACAGTATGACACTGGCATAAAAACAGACACATAGGTCAATGGAATAGAACAGAAAACCCAGAAATAAATCCACCCTTATATGGTCAGTTATCTACCATAAAAGAGGCAAGGCAAATGCACACACTGGGGATAAGACAGTCTGTTTAATAAACAGTGTGGAGAGAACTGCATAACACACGTAAAAGAATGAAACTGGACCAATTTCTTATACTATATATAAAAAAACTCAAATGAACTAAAAACATAAATGTAAGACCTGAAAATGTAAAACCACTACATAGGCAGTAATGCTGTGTGACATTTTCCCAGCAGTACATTTTTTGGATCTATCTCCTCAGGGAAGCATGACGAAAGCAAAAATAAACAAATAGGGCTATATCAAACTAAAAAGCTTTTGCTGGGGAATATAAAAAATAGTGAAAGGGAATAAAGGGGAAAGGAGAAAAAATGAGTGGTAAATATCAGAAAGGGAGACAGAACATGAGAGACCCCTAACTCTGGGAAACGAACTAGGGGTGGTGGAAGGGGAGGTGGGGGGGTGGGGGTGACTGGGTGATGGGCACTGAGGGGGGCACTTGATGGGATGAGCACTGGGTGTTATTCTATATGTTGGCAAATTGAACACCAATAAAAAAATAAATTTATAAAAAATTTTTAAAAAATAAAAAGCTTTTTTTTTGCTTTTGTTTCTTTTGCCTTTGTGGATGTATCATGCAAGAAGTTACTGTGGCCGAGTTCAAAAAGGGTGTTGCCTGTATTCTCTTCTATGATTTTGATGGACTCTTGTCTCACATTTAGATTTCTCATCCATTTTGAGTTTATCTTTGTGTATGGTGAAAGAGAGTGGTCTTCATCAAGATAAGAAGCTTTTGCACAACAAAGGATACAGTCAACAAAACTAAAAGACAACCTACAGAATGGGAGAAGATATTTGCAAATGACATATCAGATAAAGGGCTAGTTTCCAAAATCTATAAAGAACTTATTAAACTCAACACCAAAGAAACAAACAATCCAATCATGAAATGGGCAAAAGACATGAAGAGAAATCTCACAGAGGAAGACATGGACATGGCCAACATGCACATGAGAAAATGCTCTGCATCACTTGCCATCAGGGAAATACAAATCAAAACCACAATGAGATACCACCTCACACCAGTGAGAATGGGGAAAATTAACGAGGCAGGAAACCACAAATGTTGGAGAGGATGCGGAGAAAAAGGAACCCTCTTACACTGTTGGTGGGAATGTGAACTGGTGCAGCCACTCTGGAAAACTGTGTGGAGGTTCCTCAAAGAGTTAAAAATAGACCTGCCCTACACCCAGCAATTGCACTGTTGGGGATTTACCCCAAAGATTCAGATGCAATGAAACGTCGGGACACCTGCACCCCGATGTTTCTATCAGCAATGGCCACAATAGCCAAACTGTGGAAGGAGCCTCGGTGTCCATCGAAAGATGAATGGATAAAGAAGATGTGGTTTATGTATACAATGGAATATTACTCAGCCATTAGAAATGACAAATACCCACCATTTGCTTCAACGTGGATGGAACTGGAGGGTATTATGCTGAGTGAAATAAGTCAATCGGAGAAGGACAGTGTATGTTCTCATTCATTTGGGGAATATAAATAATAGTGAAAGGGAATATAAAGGAAGGGAAAAGAAATGTTGGGAAATATCAGGAAGGGAGACAGAACATAAAGACTCCTAACTCGGGGAAACGAACTAGGGGTGGTGGAAGGGGAGGAGGGCAGGTGTTGGAGGGGAATGGGTGACGGGCACTGAGGTGGACACTTGATGGGATGAGCACTGGGTGTTTTTCTGTATGTTGGTAAATTGAACACCAATAAAAATTAATTTTAAAAAAATAAATAAATAAATAAAAAATAAAAAGCTTTTGCATAGAGAAAGAAGCAATCAATAAAATGAAATAGAAACCTACTGAATAGGAGAAGCTACTTGCAAAGGACAGATGCTTTAAGGGGTTGAAATCCAAAATATATGAATAACTCCTATAATTCAGTATATACAACAGCAACAACAACAAAAACAACCCAATTAAAAAATGGGCAGAGGACCTGAATAGATATTGTTTACTTATTTATTTATTTATTCATGAATGAATGAATGAGACACACACACACACACACACACACACACACAGAGGCAGGGACACAGGCAGAGGGAGAAGCAGGCTCCATGCAGAGAGCCTGACATGGGATTCGATCCCGGGTCTCCAGGATCACACCCTGGGCTGAAGGCAGAGCTAAACCGCTGAGCCACCCGGGCTGCCCCTGAATAGATTTTTTTTCAAAGAAGACATCCAGATGGCCAACAGGTACATGAAAAGATGTGTAACATCACTCATCACTAGGAAAATATACATCAAAACCACAATGAGATATGACTTCACGTATGTCAGAATGGCTAAAATCAAAAAGACAAGAAATAACAAGCATTGGAGAGGATGCTAAAAAATGGGAGCCCTTGTACCCTGTTTGGTGTGTTTCCTACAGAAAACAATATGGAGGTTCCTCAAAAAATGAAAACTAGAATTACATGAGTATTTATCACTTCTGGGTATTTATCCAAAAAAAAAAAAACCCTCAAAACACTAATCCAAAAAGATATATGTACCCATATGTCACTGCAACATTATTTATAACAGTCAAGACATGGAAACATCGCAAGTGTCCATCAACAGATGATAAAGAAGATTTGGTGTGTATACCTACTCAGTTGCTGATATTACTCAGTTACAAAAAAGAATGAAATCTCGCCATTTATGACAACATGGGTAGACCTAGAGGATTTTATGCTAAGTGAAATAAGTCAGAGAAGGACAAATCTATACGATTTCACTTACACGTGGAATCTAAACAACAAACGAACAAATATACAGAAGTAGGAACAGAGTTAGAACAAATTGGTAGTTGCCAGATAGGAGAAAGGTGGGGGGCGGGGGGGGAGCAGGCTAAATAGGTGGAAGGGACTCAGAAGTACAAATTTCCAGTTATAAAATATGGAAGTCAAGGGACGTGATGTACAACACAGGAACTTGTCAATAATATTGTAATAATTTTGTATAGCAACAGATGGTAACTAGACCTATAAAATGAACATTAATAGAGTTTAAGAATACCCAATGACTTGTAGTCTGAAATTATGATATTGTGTGTCAGTTATAATTCAATAAAAACTTGTATGTAAAAGAATTAGGCTAGGGGTCGATCATTATTTTTACCAATTTCTAAGAAGGTGAGAAGGACTTGGATAGTTCTATACAATGTATCACCTCTCCACAACAATGTCAACAGAATAAAAAGTGATCCACACTAATTTGTTTCCTTCTGCAACCCATTTCATATTCTTCCTAAGCAACTGTATCCTTGACCAAAGCTGTAAGAAGGAATAAAAGTTGTATTGGCTCTTATTTTTAATGCTGTTTAGACAGAGAAATACTAAACCATCATCATGAACAGCAAGCAGCATTTATTGCCCCAACCATCATGGATGGACCACTAAGGTCAATGGAATGGATTTGGATGAATCATCTTACTAGAAATATATTTATTGAGAGCATAAGGCATTAGTCCAAACTTTCTATGACAGCTTAGAAAGAAGATACATGCCAAGTAAATCCTCTCTCCAAAGCTTTCTAAATTTTAAAACAGTATAGCAATAGAGGTATTTGGAATAAACAACGCACACTGGGATTACAGCAATGTGACTATTTGGGAAAGAGCAGGTTTCAGGCTAAATAAAACAGTGGGACTAAGGAAAATGACCTGTGTGCAAATACTGGCTCATTGTTAAGAGCTGAAATTGTGTCGATGTTATCAAGGGGCAAGCACAAAAGAGCTTAGAAAACTATTGTGTGTCTAGATATGTATACTATATCAGTCACTAGGTCCTTTGTTTAAATTTTAAAAAGAAAAGGACGACAAGATTATGAGGAGGGTCAGAAAGGAAAGGAACGAAGGAGGGAGAAAACAGTTATGCCCCTTTTCACATTAAAAATAATATTTTACTAATCCAAATGATTAGTTATATTTAAAATGAGTTTCTGACATTACTGACCAATTATATTTTTTATTCACTTTGAAACAAGAAACAGCCTCCTATCAGAATAGAGCCTGCGTTGAAGAATTTGAAATAGGTATCTCGTGGGGTAGTTGCCTGATCCAGCTTCCAATGACTCCCTATTCTCTAAAAACTGTCTGGTACTGGGAAGCTCACCTGCATTTCATGACCTCAGATCTTTAGTTATATCTGAATGAACTCGGGGTGGAATCAGGACCAAAACTAGGCCAATCAGATACTGGTAGTTTCAAGAAAGAAAGCAGCTAAGAGTTAGTTGAGTTATGCTAATTGGGCTGCTCGTATTGATTAGTTCCTTGAACTCTTTTTCTGTAGAGGTCTTCTGGCCTCCTTGGTTTTGCTCTAAGCAATTCCTGCATCGTGCTGATGAAATATTTCTTACTGGTATTGCTAGCCAGAGTAACTTTCAACTGAGAGAGTCAGAATTCAATTCGCTCTGTATCACTGATGCTAAGAATATTTGGTGGCAAAACTGGACTGTGCAATTTCAAATTATACAGTGACAACGATACCAAACAGTGCGGTTTGGTTCAAGGAAATGTATAAACTCTAGCACATGTCACTAAACCGCAAGCATTTCCAAGAATATCAAACATTTTGCCTAGGTTCTCTTTGGGGGTTAACACATCTACTTATAAAAGTAATCAATTATTTCTGCAGAGCCAATCAAAATTCATTTCAAATAATTTATCATTGGATTTTTAGAAGAAAACACCATTTACTTTGTAATATAAGGATATCAGAATAAATTTTTTACATTACTTCATATGTTCAAACCCCTTAACCAAAACTTAGAAGATAATCCTTGCCATGCTGGTTAATATACTCTCAAGTAATTTCATACAAGGAACTCAAGCACAGAGAAGTGTCCTTAACTCAGGTTTTTAATCAAGATTGTTGCTGAATCAAGAGAACTCTCCAGAATGCAACTTCTAGGCCTGTGAAATTGAATCTAAATTATAACAGCTTCCTTAAAACTTGACAAATACTCTCGGTTAAAATTCAAGGGCATGTAATATCACGAGAGTTACTTGTCCAAATGCATTTTAACATGACCCAACGCACACGTTGCTCTGTGAAGAACATGAAACCTGTGAGTCAAGAGCAGATACAGTTGTGTAAGAATCACAGGCACTGTTGTGTCTCCAGCATGGAGTTATTTTCACATCCAGAAAGCTATTCCAGATTCCATCTACTACATCCACCATTACGTTGGGGAAGTTACCACAGAGCTCTCTAACAATTTTGTTTCCTCTGTGGTTTGGTTTTATGAGCTTCAAAACTAGATAAATGATAGGTTTATCAAGAGATCTAGGTTTCAAATACTTGAACAAAATCACAAGAACAGGACATAACAAAGCCACTGTCCTAACTTTTACTACACAGAACTACTTTTACTTTTCTCAGCTTATGAAGAAATATCACTTATGTGATGTCCAAGTTCTAACTCTAACCATATTTTGCAGTTACTGGTTCAACTGTAAGAATTACAGGATTGTCCTTAGACTGACACCCCTTACTTTCCTTATATTCTGTAAAAGCTTCTATTATAGTGCTATATAATATTCAACTCCAAAATCCCAGCAGTTCACTGAAAGCATTTCCTGACCGTGGATCCAGATGTCAGCTACAATGACCCAGTCTCTGGTAGAAGTTCAAGTCACTCCTCATTCTGGGACCCAGGGTGAAGGAACATCTCCTATTTATAATGGAGTATTGTTGTGGAGAGGTGGGAATTTACAGAGCTTACAGAAACTCATGGTACCTCTTAAAGTTTCCTTTCGAGACTGCTCCAATTTAAAACTGGCACATTGCCACTCTCCCCCACAGTCCATTAGTCCAAGTAAATGACATTGTATGCACATCATCAATGGAGTGGGGAAGTATACTCCTCTTATGATGAGATGAAGGAGAGGAATGAAGATTTTCTCAAAAATACTGTCATATGTTACACATTTTCTGCCCAAGATTCTCCAGAAACTGAATATGCTGCCAAGTTTTTAGGCAAGGACTGAGAACCACAGACCACTGGCAGATTTGAAAGGATACTTTTCAACAAATTAAAATGAGAAGGTTTGAGAAGCTTCATTAGCTTTGGTGGGATTGCACAATGTTAAAAATCGAAATGATCAGCATATGTGAAAATCACTAAAAGCTAGTCCCCTTTTGGTATTTTGATCTCTTATCACCACTCAATATATCAATAGTATCTAATAAATCATGGGGAGTAACCCAAATATATCTTTAAACTTGAATTGTAAATAAAAATGGCCCATACTCAGCACTTTCTCATGTTTCCTCTCATCGCAGGCATCTTGCTCTGAAGTGTCAGTTGATAGGACATGCATACAGAGCTGAAGTTCAGTATGCTGTTTATTGCCTTTTTTATTTTTTTCCTGCTTTAATTAAAGCTTTCATTGATGGTGAAATTATTGGTCCTGGAATGATCCTTGACAATGTCTTAAAAAAACACTTATTGTTATATAGTGCTTTTGAACTAGCTTAGCACAAGAAGAATAGCTATTACATTGCACAAGACAACTAAATTTTTATTTGATAATTGCCTCAAGGAATTTAACTCATAAGATACTAGAATATCTGTAGAGCCCTAGTTTTCTGACAATTTATCTTTTGTTTTTTTTTAATTCAGACTACTACATCTTTTGCTTCATTATAATTTTTACATCTGTGGAAAAGAAACAACACTGTGCATGATTTCTATTTTGTTGGAATTTTAAGTTTTTTTTTTTTACTTTAACAACATCTTCTTGTTTAATTTAACTTTTTGTCATCATACAGCATTTAGTTTTCAGTAACTGAAGTTTTCATTTATTGTTTTGGTTGGGTTTGGGAGGAGGGTTTTTTGTTTTGTGGAGGTTTTTCAAGTTTTTCGTTTGATGTCAGTACAGCCACTCCATGCTAGGGTGCCACTTTTTATGTTGGCAAGCTTGAAAGATACTCCCTGGCTCAGATTTAAATCCAAAACTCCATCTATCTTCCAGTTCCAACTATGTTCTTATTAAATATTTCAGTCAATTTCTCAGAACTTTATATATTGTCTCTTGAGAACAAAACATGCAAAGCAAAGTTAGAGTTTGCTCTTGGATTTGTACTAAAGCAAAGCAGAGTAACTATGGTTTTTAAAGATACATGGATTGCCACCAAATTAAAAGTATGAAGTTGCCAACCTCCTGTTCTCCTTTCAGAAACATGTGCAACAGGATTAGATAAGCTACCATCACCTGAGTGGTTTCTTCTAATTAAGGCAGAAGCCCCACAATGGCCACAAATGGCCACTTGTGTTAGGCAAACAGGAACAGAAAAGCTCTGTCCTATCTTCAGACTATGGCCTTTGTGTTCAACTAAATTTATTTAGTACCCCACAATTTTAAAGCTTGGCATGGCCAGATAGCTTGCCTGACAAACCTACCCCTTGCTCAGACTGCCTAGGATGATTTTCCTAACGTATTTTTAGTCAGAGAAAGGCAAGACTGTAAAGTATAAAGAAAGGGGTTTGGGCTGAGATCCTGACATTTCCACTCTACATATCCCTTTTTAGCAAACAAGTTAGGGCATGGCTCACAGCTGCAGAATCCAAATGTCTCTATAAGATGGCTGTTTAATGTATGGGGTACAGAAAACGGATTCTAAGTTTGACTCTTAACTCTGCCAATGTGTGATCTCTGTCGTATTACTTATCTGTGCCTCAGAACTCATGTTAATAGAAGCAATGTCTACATAGTACCCACATGATAGAGCTATGATGAGGATTTGATGAAGGGATATCAAGAGAAAGCATTTCACAAAACATTCAAGTCAAAGTAAGCAGTCAATACATAATAATCTAGAAAGATTGTTCAGTGAAACTACAAGTCATCCAGAAAGGAAAAACAAAACACACTAAAGTAACAAAAATGTTTGTCTCTAGTTATAGATTTCGCTTAATGAGGATCAAATTGGTCAGGTTAAAGGACACCAGCAAATTATCTTGTTGATGATCCTCCTTCTCCTTTCAAATATGATGTTCATAACAACATGAGTCAACTATTTGGGAGGAATTGTACCTTTTAGGTGCTTCTGTTCTGAGAAAGGGAAAGGACTAGAGCCATGCTGTTCGACAGAACTACTATGTGAGCCACATAGGCTCACACTATATTTTAAATGTTTTAGTAGCCATGTTAATGAAGTAAATACAGTTGAAGTTTATTTTATTTTATTCAATCTGATTTATCTAAAATGTTGTAACTCATCTAACTCATAAAATTTGTTGAGATATTTTGCATTTTCTCTCTCCAAAATCTGATACATATTTTCTACTTAGAGTATATCTCAATTCTGACCAGCCAGTCACATTGCAAAGTACTCATTAACCATATATAGTTAACAGCTACATAATGAACTGGGAAGGTGTGAGGATGGGGAAGATGAGGAAGCATTGGGAGGGGAAGATTATGACACTGTCCAGTGATGTTCATGTAAATTGTGTGACCTAATGCTTTGTTTGCAAGATGAATGAGATCAGAGAATCATCTTCAGGGCTGTAATAAGCCACATTATCCAAAGATGTAGGTACATGTACGAGATAACTTGACCATATTAACATTAATCAGCTATAAGAGTTGAGAATATTTTTGTTGTCTACTTAATAAATTTTAAGAGCTATAACACCTTGAAACTGCTAATGAAATGGGAGGATGTTTCTTAAAAATGGTGTATAAAAACTCTGTTGTAGTCTCTCCTAGCCTTATCTTAGCATTTTCTCAAAATACACCACCAAGGATGGCTCTATAACTGAGCCTATGTACAGTGTTGGGCATATGGAATATTGATCAGTTTTATCTTGGTCTCAAGAATTGCACATTTTATTGTACTAATGCTTCTTACCGTAACTATCATATTAAATCAGAACTTTAACATTATGATTCATAAATATCATGAAACTTGGCACCCATAAATCACAGCACTAAATTGGAAGTTTAAAGTTAAGATTTATAAACTAACATACTAAATCACAACTTTAAAATTTAGGATTCATTAATAAGAACTTTTATATGCATGATATATAAATCAAAGCACTGCACCTGATTCTTGGAAGTTAATGCATGTAAATCAGAATTCTGAAAGTTAATATTAATAAATCAAGGAAATGCATTTTACTTGGTAAATTTCTCTTTTAATAGAATAGTTCCTACATTACATAATGGGCACTATCTTCTGAAAAATATGCATCTCAAAATCTCCTTTTATAGCCATTTCCAGAACACCTTTTTTTTTTTTTTTTGAGAGAGAGAGAGAGAGAATACGTGAGCATGGGCAAGGAGGGGCAAAGGGAGAGAGAGAGACTCTTAGGCAGCCTCCATGCCCAGCACAGAGCCCCATGTGGGGCTCAATCTCATGACCCTGAGATCATGACCTGAGCCGAAATCAAGAGTTGCATGATTGCTCTTATGTGAGCATGGAAACATCTGACACACACCTTGTTCACACAAACATTCATATTTTTGAAAATGGTAATTAAGTCACAGTACAGGTTTTCCATTTCTAGGCTAAAAATACCTTCAAAACTTAGCCTTCCTCCATAGGAGTCATATTTTGCACCTTTGATCATTTTTAACAAGTGGCTACAAGTCCTTTTGAAAGTGATCTAAACAAACATGAACAAAATGTTCTTACATGGGTCCTATTAACAGTGTGGTGGATGAATTACCTCTGTACCCTAATATGTCGTGCCCATTGTCGAGGTCCATTTATATCTCACATCCAAAATACCAGGAACAGCTTGAGTTTCCCATAGCAATATGTTACTGTGAGCTCAAAGGTTGAATTGCTTCACTCCCTTCATGCTTTAGATTCTCTGGGCTTCTGAGTAGCCCAAAGCAAACTAGATTCTGTCTTTTCCACTCCATTAAAACAGCTCTTATTAAAGTTACTAAACACCTACATGCTGTCAAAGACCAAAAACCAAGTTGCATTCCTATTATAAATGAATATCAAAAAAATGAATATCCATCAACTTTTGGCACTCTTGTGGTAGTGCTCCTAGCATATAGTGGATCAAGGCCATGGATCTTATGAAACATCCTCCCATGTACAGGACAAGATGAAGCACCACAACAAATAATCGTCCAGTCTGAAAGGTCAACAGTGCAGAGGTTCAGAAACCCTACTTTAGATAAACTAAATATGTGTATTTCACCAAGAGAATGAAATTGTTGTGTAGATCTTTGAATATGCCACATAGATGCTATATTTTTCACCAGAAGTGGCCCTTCCTCACTGACACTCAGGCCCAGGAATCTTTAGCCAGAAAACCCCAGTTTGATGTGGGCTTGAACTGTGAAGAGTTTCCTCCTCTCTGTAGAGTTTGGCTCATACTTTCAAGCATCAGTGACCTACTAACATGGTTTGTGGAAACAACATGCATGGGATTCAAAGTCAGAATGATCTTGCTATGGGATTCCTGGGTGGTTCAGTGGTTGAGCATCTGCCTTTGGCTCAGGTTGTGATCCCAGAGTCCTGGATCAAGTCCCACATTGGGCTCCCTGCATGGAGCCTGTTTCTCCCTCTGCCTGTGTCTCTGCCTCTTTCTCCCTATGTCTCTCTGAAGAAATAAATAAAATCTTTTAAAAAATGGTTCTAACAAATCACTCTTCACCACCCTGTTATCAAATCCAGTGGTCAGGTCTCAGGCCTTATCTTAACTTTGAAATAGCACTCCACCTTCCTAGTGGTATGTACTTGGGCAAATTAACCTCTTTGAATCCTAGTTCCTTCTTAGAACTGTGAAAAGACCAAACCAACAAGTTTATCATTAGGACTTTATCAGATACTGATGCAAGGAAAATCCAACTCCACATTTGTCACCCCACTGACCAATAATATTAGTGTGGCTGGTCTTATAGGTTATCACCTACACAGTAAATAGAAAGGAAGAATCGTCTCACATAAAGACTATACATTCTTCAATGAACAGAATACAAGTAAACTTGGCTCCCCAAATAGACTTTTCTAATATGTTTCAAAGTCTAGTTGCTGGTGAATTTAGAGAAAGAAATCTAATAGTAAAATGTGTATTATATCTGTCATGAGTTACACTTGCATAATTGGGTAGTTCCAGCAAGGAAACTGTATGGCACCTGATACATCTACTTTTGGAAATATGTTTCAATATATAATCCACATAAACTAGCATAAGAATTTGTAGTTTAGTTGGAAAACACAGGACTGGAATTTTAAAGTGAGGAGAAAATAGAATAATACAGCTTATCATCAACTAGGAAAATGATGGCACAGAAAAGTACTATACACTTTTCTTTACAATTTAGGTAGTGAAAAGGTAGTACTTGCAACTGATAATATGAGGCTGAAGATAGCATAGCCATCACTGTGTGTGTGTGTGTGTGTGTGTGTGTGTGTGTGTGTGTGTGTTCCACTCTTTTCTTTCCTCTCCAAAAGATTTTTCCAGCTAATTTTGTAGCATGGAAGATGCAATATGCAAAGTCTAGAACATTCTTATTTACCAGGGTTACAGATATAAATTGATCAGAATGATATAGAAATCTAAGAAAAACATATAGAAACATATTTTAAATAATTCTAAAAAATGTGATTAATTCTTCCGCTGAATTTCCCACAACAAGTGCTTATCTGAGAATTTTTTGAAGCTATGTTTTTTAAAACTTCAGATGAATTCAGCGTTATAGTAAGCAGAGCCATCCTGTCTGCAGTAATGCTCTTGCATCATCTAAGCTATTCCCAGAGAAAATAATGGGTGAAAGGAAAACCAAGTGAAAAATAACTTTTATCAGATCTACTGTAAGAGGCTTTTCTGACATCAAGGGCATATGCAGATTTCCTTGATAGCCTGATTCCATGTTATTTAGTTTAGTAAATTTCTTATTTCCCATCACTTACTTTAAGTAATTTGCCTTCTGAACATATACTTTTATCCATAAAATTACACACATTACAAGAGAATACAGCATTAATATCACTTTGAAAATATCACAAGGCATGCCTCTTGAGAGTTTAGTAATGTATTTGTGATTCTGCAAGAATTATTTGTTCTAAAATTTGAAAAGGATTAGTTCTTATATTTATCTACTATTTTATGTCAATTACCTAATTAAACTCTGAAAGATGTATAGTATTATGTGGAACTGTCTGAAGCTGATTTTTATATTTAGATGGCATTTATTACCAAATATGAAAAAAATATTTTCTCTCCCCTCAAGATTTAGTTCACATGATAAAATCCTATAGTCAAGAAATAATCTCAAAATATAAAGGGACATGCTTCAATGTTAATTTCTAAAAAGTCTGTATACCATGAACATTATTTTAAAATGAAAGGTAAATTACAATCTAAAAGAAAAAAAATTAAACATTAGGAGAAGGCATTACCAGTTTAATACATAAGTGTTCTCATAAACAAAATTGGGAAATTATATTTGTAGAAATATTGTAAGGGGATAGGAATAGGTAATTTTAAAAAAACACCAAATACAAAGATAGTGTTAGGTTTACCAGTTATTAAATAAGTTACAATTGAAGCAATCATATCATTTAGCTTCCATATGGTTCATTTTTTAATGCACTGTTACTACCCAGTATTGATGGGCATATGAATAAAAAGTAATGGTAGTTTTATATAATTCCAGTAAGTACATAATTTTGGGCAACTTTCTAGAGAGAAATGTGTCTTTAAATGGTATTATCTTTTGACATAGAAAGCTTCTAGGAATTTACCCTAAGGAAATACCTATAGCCACAAGATATTCATTGCAGCATTATTTAGTATCCACAATCAGAAATAACCTACATATCTAAGAAAAAGGGATGATTTGAATAATTTACAGTATACTCACAAAAAGGATTACTATGCAGCCATGAAAAAAGATGGTATTGTTATGGTAGGCTACCCATTGAGCTCCCAGTCCAGTCCTGAGTTGGTTACCTTTGCTTCACGATTGATTTATGATCCAGTCAGTTTTGTCTAGGACAGTAGAGTCACATGACACAAACTGTGGTGACTTCAAAAGGGAATGTAGTCCTGGAGGACACTTAGGGTTAACTTTCTGTGATGAAATTACAGACTCCATAACAGAATCTATAACAAAGATCATTTTATTTTGTTATTAATGGTTCACTTTTTTATATTAAACATTTCCATTATCTGCCTTGAAGAAAAAAATGTTTTGTTTTATATTTTAAATCACTTGATTCAGTGTCCTGCCTAAAGGCTATTATAAACTTAACAGCAATTATTTGTAAACATAGCCTCCTTCAAAACATCCATTCTATTCCATGTATCATTCCATCAGCTATTCTTGTTCCTGTTTCAATTCTGATTCCTATAAGTACCTTGTTAATAATGCTTACGAAGGTCAGTGACTTCTAAATATCGAAACACTCCCATTATCCATTTTATGTTTCATTTCCTCTTTCTCTAAAAGAGTATGTGGATATTGCAATTAAGTGATTACTTACATTTTATGCAGAATCTTGTAGAATTCAGTTTTGAGGCCATATGAGCCAAGAGCATATTTCAAAATTTGGTGGTGCCTTTCTATCTTAACAATTTCTTCATTCTCAAAACCTTGGTCTTTCCAACTTGATTCCTTCCTAGCTTCAGAAATTATTCTCTAAAAATTCTCATATCAGTACTGTATTATTTCTCATTTAATGTTACCCTAGTATATCTATTTTCATTTCTTAAACCTGCTGCCATGGTTCATTTTCTTCCTGCTCTAACACACAGTGAGTAGTGTTTTTTTTTTTTAACTTGGCATTTTTATTCTATCATCAATTTGATCCTGTTCTTTAGAGACTTTCCATAATTTAAATCATGTATGTTAATATCACTCTACAGAAAACTTTGTGCTAGAAATTCTGAGTCATATAGGTCCTCTGCTTATTAGTAGAGGGAAGGAATCCATCCAGTTATAATCCGGGTAAAGGGGATAAAGAAGAGAACAGAGAGCTAAGGACTGTACTAGAGAAGCAGCATAGGGAAAATGTGAGAAGTACAGAAGTCACAAATAAGGAGTACTATATTTTTCTCCTTAGTATTTCATGTACATAATGAGATCAGTATTAAATAAATCATTTTAATTTGAAATCTACTGATTCAGAACAACATAATATCAGGGTGCCAGTATGGGGAGGGGATTTAGAAATTTGTTCAGGAAAGAATGAGTCATGGTCAAATGTAGCAGCATGAAGACTAAGTAAGGGAAACTTTTAAAAGAAACCATTAAGAAACTTCAGGAATGTCCATTCAGTAGAATGCAGATAAACAAATACCATGTTGCAAAGAGAATGTTGAAAGGATTATTACCCAAGCAACTGAGCATTTTGGTAGTGAAAGGAGACAAGAAATTGTAGAAGGAAATAGATAAATGACATGAGACGGTTGAAAGAATAAAAATGATTAATAGCAGGGTGACCAGCACCTCTAAGATCAAGGTTGGACAACTCAAAGTATGAACTGAGATTTAAAAAAAAAAAAAAAAAAAAAGACTGTCAAGGGCACCTGGGTGGCTCAGTCAGTTAAGCATCTGCCTTCAGCTCAGGTCATGATCCCAGAGATCTCAGGCTCTCTGCTCAATGGGGAGTCAGCTTCTCCCTTTCCTGCTGTGTTCGCTCTCGCTCTCTCTCTTTCTCTCCCCCTTTCTCCCTCTCTCTCTCTGTCTCTCTCAAATAAGTTAAAATCTTCAAAAATAAAAATAAAGAAGTACTATCAAAAAAGTACTGTCAACAACAACAACTTTAAGCAAAATTTAATTCAAATGTTTACATAAACCAAATATCAAAAAAGGAAAGAAAGCAAAGGCCCTTTCAAGAACCTTTACATTTGTTGCTAGATGAAACAGTAACAATAACAAAAACAATTATGGGGAAAGGAAGGTCTTCTAAACATATGTTATTGGGAGAAATGGCTAACCATATCCAAAAGAATGAAGTTGGATCTTACATTGTATACAAAAATTAACTCAAAATGGATCAAAGACTTAAATGTAGGGGTTAAAACTATAAAACTCTTGAGAGAAAACAGGAGAAAAGCTTCTTGACAGTGAGTTTAGTAATGATTTGAATATGACACCAAAGGACAGATAATTTTTTTAAAATAGACAAATATTACAATTTAAAACTTTTGTCTTTCAAAGGACACAGTCAACCAGAGGACTAAAAAAAACAAAAACAAAAACAAAAAACTTTAAATCACTTATCTGATAAGGAATATCCAGAATATATAAAGAACTCCTACATCTCAAAACTGAAAACAACAACAAAAAAGGACAAACAGCTTGAATTCTTCAAAGACATACGAATGGCCAATAAGCACATGAAATGAAGCTCAACATTAGTAATCATTAAGGAAATGCAAATCAAACCGCAATGAAAACCATCTCACATCCATTAAAATGGCTAGTATCCAAAAAAAAAAAAAAGAGAGAAAAAAATAACATGTGGGCCAGGGATGTGGAGACATTGGAACCCTTATGCACTGCAGGTGGGAGCATAAAATCATACAGGTTTTATGGAAAACAGTAGGAGGTTTCCTCAAAAAATTAAAAACAGAATTACCATATGGTCTAGCAATTCCACTTCTGGATATATACCCAAAATAACAGATAGCAGGTTCTCAAAGAGGTATTTCTACATCCATGTTCATAGCAGCATTATTCACAACAGCCAAGAGGTGAAAGCAACTCAATTGTCCATTCACTGATAAATGAGTAAGCAAAAATGTAGTATATGCATACAGCCAAATATTCCTCAGCCTTAAAAAGGATGGAGATTTAACACATCTTATAACAAAGATCAACCTTAAGAAGAACATTATGCTAAGTGAAATAAGCCAGTTACCAAAGGACAAATACTGCATGATGCCACTTATGTGAGGTATGTAGTATAATCAAATTCATAGAGACACACTGCCAGAACATCAAGGAGCTCACTGCCCAAAACTTAGGCAAACTCTTCATAGCCCAGGCTCTTCAAGAATACAAAATTAAGAAAAGGAAGCTTCCAAAAAAGAAGTTAACATGGACTCTTGAGATCACATTTGGGGCAAATCTTGGAAGAAGTACACTTGCATATTGAAACATCTTTCCAGCTAATAACAAAACAAAAGGCAAAGCAAAAGAAAGTAAAATGGTAGTTGTTAGGGAGAGGGAAACAAGGAATTGTTTTTAGATAGGTATAAATTTTAATTTGGGGAAGATGGAAGATGAAAACTTCTGGAGACTGGTTGTACATGAATGTATTTAACACTTACTAAACTGTACACTTAAGAGTGGTTAAGATGGTAAGTTTTATGCATGTTTTACAACTAAAAATAAAAACATGCATATATATAAATGATTAAGATGGTAAATTTCCTGTTGTGTGTACTTTATCACAAACAAACAGAGCTTATCATGCCCTGGAATGCCTTTCTGCGCTCCCTCAGCCACATACCCGTTTATAATCCCATGAAGGTTCCAGGATCTTTCTCATCTCCAGCCTTTGCTCTTGTTCTCTTGGCCTACAACCTTCTTCCCCCCCTTCCCCCTCCTTCCCTTCTTCTTCTGGGCTATCTTCAAAGCTTTCATATCATGTTACTATTTTGGAGAAAAAAAAAACAAAAACCTTTTCTTCACTATCCAAATCAAAATTATACTCCCAAGTTTTGATGCTTTAGCTTACCTCCACCTCTTAACTACAGTAAGTTTAGTATACATTTTGGGATGATCATTTCTTATAGCCTATTTTCTCTTGAAGACAGGGACTACCTACCATCTACTCAATACATAGCTGCATCCCCAATAGCTGGAACTTGCCTGGCACAGAGTTAGTTTTCAGTAAATAGGTCTGATAAGTAAGGGAAGCTATTGCTAGTAAAAGCTGTTTATTATTTAGGTTAAGTATAGCAAAATAATTTATTGTCAAAGCTGACAGAACTCTAGAAAGGTGTTAGTAACATTTTAGGAATAAAAATGAGGTCAATACACTTGACTGATAGCTGCCATTTATTCCCATTCCCTTCTGTATGCCTTAATATACCACAATGCAGAAAGCTAAAACTACATTTTCATACTCTTTTCAAATTTGGTCTCAGAATGGTAACAAAATTCCACCAGCAAGCCCCACTCTGAGGATCATATGGCACAGAAGCCATCTTTTTACTATGGCCACTGTCGATATTTGCAAAGCATTCATAAATATATGTCTGTCTGTGGCCTGACACAGAGTCTCAGGGACAAGTCAATAACTTGTAGGTATGAGAGGCAGATGTGACACAGCGTCTTCCTCATCTTTGGATCTCAGCTATAGAGAGTCCAGTGGCAGGCTGCTGACCATTGCCCCTCCATTTTTAAACACCTAAATCTTTGTATTAAATCTCTTTCTGCTTAAAATACATATAATTGTCAATTCATTGCAATGAACCTAGAAAAATACACATAAAGCTTTAAAAAGATGAGAACTGGAAAAATGTTAAGTTTTCATATTATTGGCATACAGCTATAATTTCAAGCCATAGCCAAATTCCAGCACAAGTAAATCAACAAGAGGTGATCCTTTTAAAATGGAGCAAAAGTGATCATGCGAAGCTGGCAATAAATTACTAAATGAATGTCATGGCACACTAACATTTATTGTTTCTTGACAGAGCCTTTATACTAGAAGATCAGTTCGATCCCACACTCATAGTGTACTTGCCATCTCAGCAAACAATTAACAAAAAGCACTTGAGCAACCTCCTCTGAGAATCCCATACTGATCACTCAAGTGCACTTGGTAACTATCTTCTAATGCTCCTAGGTCATTTTGTTCATTCTTATATGATAATTATCATCATATTGGTTTACAGTTACATTTTAACATGTCTGCCCTTCATCCCGCTGCATTGGAGGTCGAAATGTCAATAAATGTATTTCTCCATAGAATCTTAAGAATGACTACAATACTAGTCATACTGTAGGTGTGTTCAATAAAATTGAATTTTTGATATTGTAATATGACATAGCTAGATAAGCTTAATTGACTGAGTAATATTAACCACAAATGCACTGATTAATGGATCTATACAAACTGAAGATCGTTCTCAATTAGAATCGCCCCAGGCTTTTTCATTCTGAGTAATTTTTTTTTTTTTTATCGTAGAAAGTAGTGCTGCCTTGTCTTGTTCCACTGTGTCATAACATATTAAATTGGTACAGTAGGATTTTTATTTGGCTTCATGATCGAACTCATCATTTTGTTCAGGTGGTACTCAACCTCATCAACTGGATTTATACATTTCTGAGAAGTTCTGGCTTTACCAACCCCTTTCCCTCTGCCCAATCCACTAACTTCAGAGCTATGCCCACAGTGGGTGTGCAGTGGGCCCTTTTTATGGGACCACATTCTTATGACTGGTTTCCACCCACTTAGCTGGTACCTCTGCTGGCCTCTAAACCTCTACAGCAGGTCTTCTTTCAATTTGAGAATTAGTAGGGGATCAACAGAAGCCATTGTATACTGCCTCTCATTTCATCCTTTAGAATAAACTGATTTTTTTGGACAACACCCATCTACTTAAGACGCCCCCATATTTGGAGTAAATCACTGTAAATAGGCGATCAGGAGAAAACAACAGCCTGTAGAACACATTACCAAGGAGCAGCAGGCAGCCAAGTTTTTCTTAACTGGGCTACTAGCCACCAATTTAAAGCTTTCATCTGAACACACTTTCACCACACAGAAGTCTGTTTTTCTGCACAACATAAATGGAAGGGGACAAAACACTGCTGCTCTAAGTTATATTAAATTGATATTGTTAAACACAATTCTGGCTTTCAGTCGGTAAACACACTTTGGAAAATGCATCTTCAAAACATGAAGGATGCTAAAAAATAAAAGGATGTACGTAAGGGCACACGAAGAGGGGTCTTATTTGTAAATTACTCTCACCCTTGCCTTCACCCTTCTACCACCTTGGGTGAGCTTGAAACCAACGGGGACGGGGAGACACTGGAGCCGGTCCTTACATAATGCCACAGAATGTTTTCTCTGTCATTTAGTGTCTAACAACACTGGCTGCCTAAAGGAAGGCAAACAACCACATTCTACTTCATTTGAATGCTGAAGAGCCTTTTTAAATTTTTGATATTTTCAGTTCCAAACTGAAAATAAGCATTTTCCAAGAAAAAAAAAACTATTTTGGAGGTGAGTTATTGAGAGTTTTCTATTCTAATGATATTCTACCACAGAGCAATGAATGTAAACTTATAATCATAAAAATACTTGATGATGCCTTTTTATCCAAATATCCCAGAGCATTAAAGGAAATTAAAATTCCATCCATTTGCATACTACTTCTGATAGAGAATAAAATAGGCAGAAAATTGTTTAAGGAGTTTATGTGCAATTCATAGTATCAGAATCATCGCCAAGAATATTCCTGATTCCCTGCCACCAAGACTAACCAGACCATTTTCCACTGAAAACTTACATGCGACCTAAAACCTATCTTCTAGTTTTAATTGTCAGCCTACTATGCACCTTTTGCTCCTTAAAAATTTCTTCACAATTATTGTTTCCTTCTTACCTTTTTTCCATCCCTGCACTTCCAGAATTTCAAAACCTTGTCCTGAGATGTACCTTCACGGGGCTTTACGTGCAAAACCTTCGGGGATTTCAAAGAAGCAGTTCACCCAGTCGCTAGTCTCCCTGTGTGCAAATAAAATCTTTTTAAATGAATGGAAAGATCTCCTTTATTGGAGAGTAGAAAAAGCAACATCATAAATGGCAATTAGCTGCCCAAAGGATGGTCAACCGTGTGGTCTGGGAGCCAGGCAGCCCCAGTCGAGCCCCAGAAGACTTGCTTTTGGTTTTGTTTCCAACCCCTCAATCTACAGAAAAGAGAAAGCCTCCTTCGCTCAGACAGGATGCATTCTTTTTCTTCTTCTTTTTTTTCCTCTTCGTTTAAGCTTCTACTTAAATTCCAGTTGGTTAGTATAGAGTATAATACTAGTTTCAGGTGTACAGTATAAGACAGTATGCATTCTTACATCTTACAGGCAAGATATTCCTACTTACCTGTGACAACCAGAGCTGGAAGGCTCACCAGAGTAAGTCAAGAGTAACTTTACCTTAAGATCTTAAGAAGAGCTTGGAAGATTCGAGAGCCAATCATTAAGTTCTTTCAGTCTTCTGAGACCAGTTATTCCCTTCAGCTCTTCTCTAGGCCCTTGTTGCTCAAAATGTTGTTTGGCAGCATTAGCATCACCTGGGTGCTGTTTAGAAATGGCCCAACCTCTGATCTCCAAACCAGAAACTACGTTTTAACAAAATTCCCAGGTGGTCCAAATTCACAATAGAGTTGGGGCAACACTGGTCTCAAAGTGTGTTTAGCTTCTGATGATATGATTTGGCAAAATGGTCCTTAGACCAGAAGACATTTAAGGAACATTTTAGGGGTGCCTGGGTGGCTCAATGAATTAAGGGTCTGACTCCTGCTCTCAGCTCAGGTCTGGATCTCAGCATCATGAGTTCAAGCCCTGAGTTGGGCTCCATGGAGCCTACTTGAAAAAACAAAAAAGAAAGAACCTTTTAGCTCTGAAAGATTTTGGCTGTATACATTCAAGCCTTAGATTGTGGCAACACTGCACTGCTCTACAAAGTCTTTGGCCATTGAGGCTAAAGTGTTAGGGCCAAATGGTCTTGTTAAGTCTCCCTGGCCTTGCTTCTAACTCACTCCTTTCCAATAAAGACTTTTGGACAATAGGTTTCAGAAAAATTTCAGAGCTAACACACCAAGAAACACAGCTTTATGTGAGGGAAGGAAAGAAGACATTATGCACAGTGCTCACTGGCATCTAATGGATTACTTCAATCACTTTTTAACACAAAGAAAGTAAAAGTGTGATCTCCAACCAGTGGGGAGAAATGTGTCTGGGGCAAAAGGTGGGAAGTGTTACCCTGGGAAAAGCCCTTCCAAGTGAACTTCCTGATGTCGTTAAGGATATCTTCTTTATTTAAGAAATCATTTATCAATCCATATATTTGAATGTACAAAAATCCAATTTCTACCGGAAGTTATTATGGATTGGCTAATCATTTTTACTTAGAAATATGTTAGAAACATACACACATGCGTAAGTTTCATGGAGTTCAAGACATCTCTACAGAGGACAAAATGCATATTTTTGTGCTAAGTAGGTAATTAATAAACATCTCTTGAACTATAATAGTAGAACAGAAACTTAGAAGATATTAGTATAGCCTCATTCAGAAGTTTTTTTTTTCTTTAGAAAGATTTTATGTATTTATTCATGAAAGACACAGAGAAAGAGGCAGAAACACAGGCAGAAGGAGAAGCAGGCTCTCTGCGGGGAGCCTGATGCGGGATTTGATCCCTCATTCAGAGGTTTAAGATAAAGTTACAGATCCTGCTGAGGAAATCAGAGGAATGGAGCTCAGTTAATAATGACTGTGATTTCTAAACATTTAAGTTTGGCCTTTAACTTGTGAACCAAAAGGATGATGAACTGGAAATGCGGACATCTCAATTCCTGTTCCACCTTTGTCGCTCACCAATTCTCTGACCTTACCATGTTTACCGTTTTCCCATCTGTGCCTGAAGAAGGTAGACTAGCTTAGAAGACATTTTCCATCACAGCCTGCTGTAAAATTGTTTCCAATAGCTTTGAAGACTTAAATATCATTTAGTCACATTATATGTAAAGAAGGAGCACTAGTAATTTTCTTTGGTTGCTTGTTTATTTATTTTTTATTTTTGACAACTAGCAACTGCCCCTAAGTTAGCGTTATGGAAAGGGACTTGTAGATGATGACTTCAGCTAATTAAAAATCCCATCAAAGTTTTAAAGCTACATTTCCCAAGAAGTTTTTCATAACACAGTAGTAAGTGCTATGCTTAAAATATTGATTCCACTGTCAAATAAGTCAGGAAATACTGGGTTAAACAAGAGAAAAAGAGCTATGCACTGGTAAATAGAGCTTTAACATGTTAATGAGAGATGAGCATCTGCAAGACCAGAAGTATGATACAGTTGCAAAATTCTCCGCATTCATTTGGCCAGTGGAATACTTTTGGGGTGAAATATCTCAAGGGACTGGTATTCTAAGGGAAGTGGAAGTGGAAGCTGGCCCTTATATGTACAATGTTTCTCAAGTGGGGCACCTAAAAACAATGAGGAAAAAGCTATCAGAATTTAAATCTTTTTTGTGCCTGGAGAGGATTTCTTGCCCATGTCAGAAAAACTGACCTTTCTCAGCATGGAGAAAAGGATCACCATGGGGAATTTCTTGTTAACATAAAGGGACACACTGCAGAGGATTTATCCTTAGTGGATAAGCCAACACCATTCCAATACATAAGAAGGATGACCTGCAGATTTGGGACCTTAACAGTGGAGATACTTTTAGATATAGTTCAATACTTGAATTAAACACAAAACATAGCTGACTATATAGAAGTGTTGAAAGCTCAGCATCTATACTCAAGTAAGCAAATTGCAGCATTCTGCACCAGCATCAAATTCTGAACACTTTTCACCTAGATATCCTTCTGCAGTTCAGCTTAAATGGTAGAAAATTACATATTCCCAAATAAGGGTGGACACATGAGAAGCCAAGAATATCAAAGAGATAATCAGAAAACCATGATGACCAATAGGTTACATTATCTCAAAATTGTGGTTTCTCCATAAGGCATATTTTTAGATAAACAAATATTTATGACATGTTAAACATTTATGCACTCCTTTTGAAAGTGAAGAGTTTGTTTACAAGAAAACCTACTGAAATGGAATCATATGTTTTGATCTTTTCAGGGTAAAAAAATTTAAAAAATTAAAATGTTGCCTTAAGGCCCCAAAGACAGCCATATGCTTTTGCATACATTTTCACAACTCAGCAGCTGCTCACTGAACCTCTTCCATTTCAAGTTTTCCTGTTGACCACTCTCTTCTGCAAGGCTTCTGTGACTGCCGGATGGAAATATTTATGAAAACACTGGGGCAGCCAGGATCGTCCAAGTGTTTTCAAAATGTTTGCTTGGCAAAGAGTTGCTGGCAGGCAAAATGTGCTCCTACAAGGGTTTCAGTAAGTGTTTATGCCTCCTCAGTGTATTCCATTTGTAAATGTGGGCAGAGACCTAAACTGTGATCTCTAGAAGCTTTAAATGAAGAAGCTGAAATTCACTTTGCCTTAAAGAGGCTTCGCACCTGCCAATCCTACCCTTTCCAAATCATGTTAATGGATTCATAAGCAGGCTCCATTTTTACCCACCTCGATAATCATAGGCGCACACTGAGAAATTTGAGGCTCCCCATGATCTCCATGAAAGACATCAGTGAATTTGTTTCAGAGTTGTTCCTTGAATGCTTGACATAGAACTTTAAGTCCTAAGAAAGAAAATGACATAGGTGGTGAGAAGGGGAGGCTTTCACATAAGGGAAAAGGCAGAAGAATTGAAGAGGATGATGCATTTAAGGAACTATATGTGATGACTATTAGAACATTGGTCATCAGACGGGTGAGGCAGAGGATTAGTCTGGAGAAGTAGGCAAGACGCATATCATAAAGAACTTTCTAAATCATATGCAAGAAATGCCACCAACATTTTTCACAGAGCTATAACAAATAATCCTAAAATTTGACCACAAGAGACCCTGAATAGCCTAAATAATCCTGAAAAAGAAAAGAAAAGTTTGAGGCGTCACAATTCCAGACTTTAAGCTGTATTACGAAGCTGTAATCATGAAGACAGTATGGTACTCGCACAAGCCAGAACGATTGGACCAAAAAATTGCCAGAACTAATACATGAATTCAGCAAATTTGCAGGATATAAAATCAATGTACAAAAATCTGTTGCATTTCTATATACTAATAGTGAAGAGGCAAAAAAAAAAAATCAAGGAATTGATCCCATTTACAATTGTACCAAAAATAAAAAGATATCTAGGAATAAACCTAGCCAAAGAGGCAAAAGATCTATACTCTGAAAACCATAGAATGCTTATGAAAAAAAATTGAAGAGGACACAAAGAAATGGAATAACATTCCACGCTCATGGACTGGTGAACAAATATTGCTAAAATGCCTATACTACCCAAAGCAATCTACACGTTCAATGCAATCTCTATCAAAATACCAAAAGCACTTTTCACAGAGCTAAAACAAACAATCCTAAAATTTATACAGAACTACAAAAGATTCCAAATAGCCAAAGCAATCCTGAAAAAGAAAGGCAAAGCTGGAGGCATCACGATTCTGGACTTCAAGCTATATTACAAAGCTGTAGTCATGAAGACAGTATGATTGACACATAGATCAATGGAACAGAATAGAAAACCAAAAATGGACCCATAAGCAGATGGTGAACTAATCTTAGACAAAGCAGGAAAGAATACCCAATGGAAAAAAGACAGCCTCTTCAACAAATGGTGTTGGGAAAACTGGACAGCCATATACAGAAGAATGAAACTAGACCACTTTCTTACACTATACACAAAAATAAACTCAAAATCAATGAAAGACCTAAATGTGAGACAGGAAACCATCAAAATCCTAAAGGAGAATATAGGCAGCAACCTCTTTGACCTTGGCCACAGCGACTTGTTACTAGAAACATCTCCTGAGGCAAGGGAAACAAAAGTGAAAAATGAACTATCAGGACTTCATCAAGATAAAAAGCTTCTGGACAGTGAAGGAAACAATCAACAAGACTAAAAGGCAACCTATGGAATGGGAGAAGTTATTTGCAAATGAAATATCTGATAAAAGGTTAGTATGCAAAATCTATAAAGAACTTATCAAACTTAACACCCCAAAAAACAAAAAATCCAGTTAAGAAATGAGCGGAAGATATGAACAGACACTTTTCCAAAGAAGACATCCAGATAGCTGACAGACACAAGAAAAGATGTCCAACACTACTCATCATCAGGGAATTAGAAATCAAAACCAGGATAAGATACCACATCTCACCTGTCAGAATGGCTAAAATTAACAACACAAGAAACAATAGATGTTGGCAAGGATATGGAGAAAGGGAAACCCTCTTGCACTACTGGTGGGAATGCAAACTTCCCACCACTCGGGAAACCAGTATGGAGGTTCCTCAAAAGATTAAAAATATAACTACCCTACAACCCAGGAATCACACTACTAGGTATTTATTTACCCAAAGGGTACAAAAATACTGATTCAAAGCGATACATGCACCCCAGTGAGGAAAAGAGCCCAAATAAATGTCCATCGACTGATGAATAAAGAAATGGTACATATATATAAATATATATACTATATATATACATATATAACGGAATATTATAGTTATATGTAATTATGTATTTATATATAATATATAATAAAATTAATAATAATAATAATTATTATATATATAAAATGGAATATATCAGAAAGAATGGAATCTTGCCATCTGCAATGATGTAGATGGAGCTAGATAAAATAAGTCAACTAAGCAAAATAAGTCAGTCAGAGAAAGGCAAAAGCCATATGATTTCACTCATAAGTGGAATTTAAGAAACAGATGAACATAGGGGAACGAATAAAAGAAAAAGAGAGGGAAGCAAACCAGAAGATGCTATTAACTATAGAGAACAAACTGAGGGGTACTGGAGGGATAGTGGGTGGGGTTGGGCTAAATGGGTGATGGGCATTAAGGAGGGCACTTGTTGGGATGGGAACTGGGCATTATATGTAGTGATGTAGTGATATTTAGTGATGAATCACTAAAGTTTACACCTGAAACTGCTATTACATTATATGTTAACTAAATGGAATTTATTATTTTTTCGTTTTTTTAAAGATTGTATTTATTCGTGAGAAACAGAGAGAGAAAGAGGCAGAGACATAGGCAGAGGGAGAAGCAGGCTCTCCTCAGGAGCCGGATGTAGGCCTGGATCCCGGACCCAGGGATCACGCCCTGAGCCAAAGGCAGATACTCAACTGCTGAGCCACCCAGACGTCCCAACTAACTGAATTTAAATAAAAACTTGAAACAAAAAATTAAGTCATACGCAAGAACTTATAGAATCATTGAAGTGGCTCAAGCAAGTTTCTGGTATGATTTTATTTTTATTTTTAAAAGACCATTTGCTTCAAATGGGCTGGAAGCTATATTGGAAATTGGAGCAACACTGGACTTGAACCAAATAGGAAAGGATTGAAAAGTCCAAACAAAGCATGATAATGTTATACAGATGGCATCATACAACCTGCAACTTTTTGAAAATAGGCTCTTTTACTCAGCATAATGATTATAAGATTCATCCAAGTTGTTGATTGTATCAGGAATTCCCCTTTGCATTACAGAGTAGCATTTCATTACATGGACATGCCACAATTTGTTTATCCATTTACCTATCTAATGGCATTTGGGTTGCTTCCAGTTTTTGGAGATTATGAATAGAGCTACTTTAAACATTCACACACAGATAGAACTGTTTTGTTTTCTGATTACCGTGGTGGGCACACAAATCTGTACATGGGTTAAAATTTGTAGAACTATATACCATAATGTTAATTTCACTGTATGCTAATTTAAAAATAAAATTTTAAAAATTGATAATGAACTGAACTAAGTGGCAATTAAGACTAAAGTAGGTTTTCTTTCTTTCTTTCTTTCTTTCTTTCTTTCTTTCTTTCTTTCTAAATTTTTATTTAAATTCCAATTAGGTAACATACACTGTAGTATTAGTTTCAGGTGTACAATGTAGCGATTCAACACTTCTGTACATCACTGTGTGCTCATCACAACAAGTGCACACTCCTTAATCCCATCTCCTACGCCCATCTCACCTCCTCTCTGGGCACGATCAGTTTGTTTGCTATAGTTAATAGTCTGTTTCTTGGTTTGCTTCTCTTTTTTTTCCTTTGCTAGAAAGATTTTAAATAACTCCAAGGTTGATTCAACAGATTCAATTTTACTAGATCAGAGAAATTTCATGGATGTGGATTCCACCAACTGCAGGGACAATAGTGAGCTTCATCCATTTATTCATCATTTATTTTCTGGGTTTGATGAGATCTTAAGAACAACAATAAAAATAAATAAATAAAAACTAACCCAGAAGGCTCTTGGGGAGTTGGTGTTTCTGTTGTCAAGGCTTCCTGGGAAAAACACCTTCACAGTTGATCGAGTCACAGCTGCCACACCAACGCATCTGGACTCTGGAACTTGCATGACACAGGCCCAATAACTTCTTTGACTCTAATAGGCATCCGCTTATGTGCCTATGCAATCATTGCTTTAAAATCAAGTAACACCTGGATAAAGAAACAGAAAGGAAAAATCTTATGTAGAAAAAGCAGCGTGCAGCATATGGTCTTTTTGTCCTCAGCCAAGCTGTGTTAGAAAGAGTTCAGAAAAGACTTGAGATAACACCCCATTAGTAATTCCACATGGGTGAGGCTTGTTAAACCTGGAATCACATATCGAAAAAGCAATTTGGCAAAAATTGTTAGACACTTCGCCACTAAAAAGTCAATATAGGTGAGGGTGGGAGGGGTCAAATTTCACCAGATAAATAACTTTTCTGATTACTATGAATTCGAGTGAATTCATTAATCAGATCTTTTCTTTTTTAATCAGATCTTTTCAGAAACTAATAGCTAATACTGGGTTGTCAGAAACTGGTCAGCATATAGGTATTAAACAAAAAAGGAAATTATGAGATGGTTTAGGAGATGGCCAAATGCAGGAGCTGAGAAATCAGGTGAATCTCAAGAGAGATGTTTTTCCAAGAGTGTGTGGTACATTGATTACAAAAATAACTCAAATTCTTCACCTCTCTATATCCACAGCCTTTACAATATGACAGCAGCTTCTCCACTACCAAGTGAAATCTGTTTCACTAACCTCAAAAACCTGAGCTAGCCTTGTGATCTGCCTTAGCCAATAGACTGTGGTGTACATGACACTGTGTCAATTCTGAGCTGAAGCCTCAAGAGGTCAAGCAGCCTTCCTGTTCTCTCTCTTGGAAATCTGCCAACCCACCATTTGAAGCTTAAGCTAGCTCTTCTGGAGAGCATGTGAAACAGAGATGAATCTCCCCTCGTCAGCTAAGGCCTCCCTAGACCAGGCAGCACAAAGCATATCTGGCAATGTGACCTGAGATGCATGAGCAAGCCCATCTGAGATCAGCCAATCCCAGACCAGATCAGCAGAACCCTACAGCTTGCAATCTGAACACTTCTGAGCTAAATAAATGCTTGTTATTTTAAGTCGCTGTGATTTAGAATGGTTTATTACATAAGCTAGCTAACAGATACAGACCTCAAATGACTTCATCTCTACCTGCATTAGTTTCCTGTTGCCACTGTAAAAAACTACCACAAACTCAGTTGTTTCGAGAAATACAAATTTAGGGGTGCCTGGATGGCACAGCAGGCTAAGCAACCCACTCCTGGTTTCGGTCCTGATCTCGGGGACATAAGATTGAGCCCCACGTGGGGCTCCATGCTCAGTAGAGTTCACTTAAGATTCTCTCACCCTCTGCCCTTCCCCCACCCTCTCAAATTAATAAATCTTTAAAAAAAAGAAATTCAAATTTATTCTCTTATAGTTCTGTAGGTCAGAAGTCTAAAATCAGTTTCAGTGAGTTAAAGTCAAGGTGTTGGCAGGAGTAGTCCCTTTCGGAGCCTCTAAGGGAGTATCTATTTCCTTGTCTTTTCCAGCTTCTGGTGGCTGCCTATAGTCATTGGCTTGTGGCTCCTTCCTCTGTCTTCAAAGCACATCACTCCAAACTCTGCTTCTGTCATCACACCTCTGAATCTGACCTCTCCTGTGTCCTTCACATCCTCTGAATCTGACCTCTCCTGTGTCCTTCTGGTGAGTACTCATATGAGTACATCAGACCCATCTGGATATTCTGAGATCATCTCCAGCTCAAAGTGCTTAATGTAAACAGATATTCAAAGTCCCTTTTGCCATATAAAGCAACATATTCAGACTCTGGAGATTAGGACATAGACATATTCAAAGACCATTATTCAGGTTTCACATTACCTTTTCCTTAAATCCACTACAGCCCCTTTTCCACTATTAAATTAGCAGTAAAAAGTTCACATATGGGAAGAGAATGAATACCATGTTCAGTTATAGCAAGGTGAAGGAAAGGAAGAATCATAACCTCAGATTTACTGGAAGAAAAGTCAACTTAATAATAACAATAACTACCACTTACTGACCTCCTACTGTGAATTGGAAACTGTGCTGGGCATTTTACATTGAATTTCCATAATCATTAAAGTCTTTCAAAGTACTTCTTCCTTGCCTACCTGAGGCCAAGTTTGGAAATTTAAACAGAACTTGTCTGCAGCTTCTAAGTGGCTCAGCTGGGATGTGATCCCAGATCTTTCTGCCTCCAAAGTATATTACCCACGTTGTTTAATTAAAATCTCTCTTACTCCTTGATACTGGTCCCTCAACTTGCAAATCTAATCATCTACAGCCAAAATTTATGCAATAGAAATCTCTCAAGGTGAGAACGAGGAACATTCTCTAATTCCAGGGTAGTGAGGGTTCTACCATAGTTTAATATAACTAGAAGTCAAATGTAACTTCAGTCATTTTTTAATGTTACTGGATTTTAGTCTAACAGACTATCAGTAACTAAAAGGTCTTCTGATATTTTTAAAAGATTTTATTTATTTGCGAGAGAGACTGCACTTGTGCAAGCTGGGAGAAGGGCAGGGGGGAACAAGAGGGACTCTTGACTCTTCCACTCCCTGGCTGAGTGTGGAACCCCATCTTAGGACCCTGAAATCCTGACCTGAGTCAGAGGCTTTACCCACTGAGACCCCCAGGCACCCCTCTTCTTCTGATATTTTTAAACAAACTTTCAGATTTTGACCCATGGCATAAATTGTTTTAATTATCCTATGAATCATATTTAGCATTATTATAAAATTACACTTGGCTTAATTTATTTGCACTTTGGCCTAATTTTTGTTCAGGAAACAAACTTCTAAAGTTTGGGTTACTTTACAATTTCTCTGAAATTTTTTGAAAAGTAAATATGAAGTGTCTTTCTGTTAATGAGGAAAAACTGCTGCTTTGCTGAAAAACATTTCATTTGTAACTGAAAAGTTAAAAGCTTTCCTGACTGGGTATGTGTCAGTGGCAAAGAACACAAAGTGCAAATGCATGGTTAAATGAAAACAATTTAAATATGTGCATACTAAATGCATTCTTATTTGAAATATTTGTTAATAAAATATTCATGCACAATTGTTATCAAATACCTGACTTCAGTGTATTTTTAAAGACTTTAAGCTATTTTGGAATTTATAAAGGGAAAAGGTATCCTCTGTTACATAGTAAAAGAAAGTCCACTGATTTATTTTGTGGTGGGGTAAAGTTTCTTCACATCTCTCGGTGTATTAGTTTGGTAGGGCCTACCATAACAAAGGGCCACAAACTTAGGTGCTGAAACAACAAAACTTTATTGTCTCACAGTTCTGGAAGCTAAAAGTCTAAGATCAAGGTGGTGGCAGGGGTGATTCCTTCTGAGATCTATGAGAGTGAATCAGTCCTCTGCCTCTTTGCTAGCTTCCAATGGTCTGCTGGCAATCCTTGGCATTCCTTGACAAATCACCTCAATGTCTGCTTTACGTTCGTGTAACACATTCTCTGTGTGCACATGTGTCCAAATTTCCCCTTCTTATAATGATACCAGTCATATCGGATTAGGAACCCACCCTACTCCAATACAAGCTTGTCTCAACTAATCACATCTGCAACTCTCCTATATCCACATAAGGTCACATTTTGAAGTACTGGGACTTCAACATATGAATTTGTGCAGAGGGGGAGATAAAATCCAACTCCTAACACTTGGTAATAAATAAGTTTCAGAGTTGAAGCTTGAGTGTAGCTTTAAAAGAGCAACTAGGAATGAGCAAAGATCTACCATAATGAGGAGAAAAACCCTGCTGCTGTTGCAAAGGGAAGGGACATTTCAAAAACAAAAGGTTTTAATTTGGGCACAGAAGGAACCAAAAGAAGTTTGACACTGAAATTCCAAAATATTTTCATTACATAATGGGGATGTAAATTTATAAATTTTATGGTTCAAGATTTCATGCATGCTAGATAGTATATCCATCTAAATGAAAATGAGAATTGCTAATAAGGAACAGCACAGTGGCAGGCATAAAGTCATATTAGAATGATTGGCTCATCTATTTCTACTCTTTAGCCTTCCACTTCTATTTCCTCAAAACTCTATAGCTACCTGTCTATTTTAATTATTAACAAATCTCCCACCAACTCGCAGTACTAAAGGCAATAATAGGAAAGCTTCAAGATATGGGAGCTTCATAGAAGAAAAGAATCCTTGATTTGAAAGAAACATGAGAAGTTATCTAGTTCAAATTTCTTCCACTTGCCAAAATCACCTTAGAGCACCCGTGACAGAGTCAAGTATACCTCTGCTAAAGTTCTTCCAAAACTGATTCCTGCCAAAGACAAGCCATTTTACTTATGACAGTTCTTAGTCTACTTAGCAAAAATCTACATCTTTATAAATGTACCTATTAGAACTTCTGCACTCTGTAAGAAATTAGAGTAAGTTCGTTCACGTTCCATACAGCAGCTCATAACACATTTGAAACAATGGGCATGTGCCTATAAGGTTTCTCTCCTGGAGTTAAGCATCTTCACTTCCTCTCCCATACAATGTTCCATTTGATAATGTTCCGGGAGCATCTCTCCAATGCAGCATACAGTGGGACTGTCACTACCATTGATTGTTTACTCTTCATCAGTGCACACCAAAATTGAAATAGCTAAATAGCTATTGTATACACTAGATCATATTCTTGGCTTAATCTAATATATATTACAGAAAAGAAAAATCAACTCCGAGAATGATTACGATTTAAGCTGGAAGCTCTTAAAGTAGGAAAATTGCAGTTAGATGTTCCGGTCTTTGCTTTGGAAGATTACCTTCATAAAGCTATTAGAGATGATTCTTTCGGAAGATAGGAAATAAATTGCTCTGCATAACCAAGGAACAGAAATTTAGAGCTAGTCCTTTGGCAGTTAGAGAGGGAGATCATGAAGTCCATTGTGTAAATATAACAACTAAAATTAAGCAAACACAATAGCAAAAACAAAACTCTAAAATCACCTGGGAATCCTGGCTGTCACAACAAAAAAGTTAAGGCGTAGCTGATCTCATAAAAAAGAGTAACTCATATGTGGAACTTAAGAAACAAAACTGATGAACATTGGGGAAGAGAAGGAAAAATTAAATAAGATAAAAACAGAAGGAGGCAAATCGTGAGATTCTTAACTCTAGGAAACAAACTGAGGGTTGCTGGAGGGGAGGTGGGGGTGAGGGATGGGGTAACTGGGTGATGGGTATTCAGGAGGGCACTTGATGGAGTGAGCACTGGGTGTTTTATGCTACTGATGAATCACTAAACTCTAACTTGGAAACTATTAACACAGTATATGTTAACTAACTTTAAACTAAAGAAAAGAGTAATCCTCCATTCAGTTGTCAGAAATAGAGAAATGAAAGTGCTAATTGGTTTAGCTATTATTGCTACTGCTACTCTGAAAAAGGGCGATTGGATACAAAAACCAAGGTCTTTCTCACATCACTTAGGAGATGACATGCAGGACCTGTGCAAGAGAAGAAGTTGGAAGCAAGGCCCCAGGAAATATTAAGGACACCCAAAAATCTGCATCCTTGGTTAAAGTGACTATTAGAAAAAAATCACTAACCAGCAAGGAAACTTTGGCTGTCTACTGGGGGTTACAAAAATACCTCATCTAAAAATCCAAAATCTGTTCCTTGGGTCAGTACAGATTTGGAAAAATAAAAACAAAACTTAAATTTAAAACTTCAATGTAAAAATATAATCCATGAAATGCACGTTTGTGTTCCAAAGAAAATTAGACCCAGCTAAAAAGTGGTGATCTGAATAATAGGTGTAAGAAATAATTGCTCCAAATACCATACAGAGAAATAGCGATGAAAAATAGAAAAGAACATTTAAGAGCAATTTGGGATAAAATGTAAGTCTATTATATTTTTAGTATATGTTCCTGAAGGGAAAAAAGAGTAGAGAGAATGCACATTAGGGAATATTAGAAGGGAAGTGGCTGAGACTCTTCCACTTTAGTATTGACTGAAGATACTGATACTTAAAGAAAAGCATAAGTCCTGAGCAGAATAAAAGAACAAAAATCACTTCACAGTTAAATGAAAGATATGGAATTGTAGACTACCACTGAAAAATCTGTATATCAATACTTTGAGGATGAAGCTAGAAAATGCTTGGAAGGACATTTTAAGAATTGAACATACATATAAGAAAAGAAGAAATGTCAAATAAACAGAGCAACCAAGTCAAGAGTTCAAAAAAAGAAAAAAACAGAAACAGAAAGTAAATTTTAAAAATCATTGATGAAAGAGAAAACCAATAGAAAAATCAATGAAAAATGTTGTCTATAAAAATAGACGTGGGGATCCCTGGGTGGCTCAGCAGTTTAGTGCCTGCCTTTGGCCCAGGGCATGATCCTGGAGTCCCGCGATCGAGTCCCACATCAGGCTCCCTGCATGGAGCCTGCTTCTCCTTCTGCCTGTGTCTCTGCCTCTCTCTCCCTCTCTCTCTCTCTCTCTCTCTCTCCCTCTCTCTCTCTCTCTCTTTCTCTCATGAATAAATAAATAAAATCTTTTAAAAAATAGACTAAAAAATAAAAGCTCTGAAAAGATTGCTCCATTTGGAAGAGGGGTGTGTGCGTGTGTGTGTGTGAAGAGAATGAGAGAGAGAAACAGTATATACCCAATATTAAAAGTCAAGAGAACACATTACTGTATTTATGGCAATAACTTTGAGCATATTAGAGTGTACTATTAAACACACAATTAACAGAATGAAAAGGCAACCTATGGAATAGGTCAAAATATTTGCCAATCATATATCTGATAAGGAGTTAATATGCAGAATATATAAATAATATACTTTTATAACCCAACAACAAAAAACAGCCCGGCTCAAAAATGGGCAAAGAATTGAATAGACATTTCTGCAAAGATGATATACAAATGGCCAACAAGTTCATGAAAAAATGCTCAACATCACTAACTATTAGGGAAATCCAAATCAAAACCATAATGAGAAATTATCTTACATCCTTTGGAATGGCTACAATCAGAAAACAAAAATCCAAAGCCCAAGTGTTAGTAAGGATGTTGACAAATTGAAAACCTTGTGTGCTGCTGGTAGGAATGTCAAATGATGCACCCTATATGGAAAACTGGATGGCAATTCCTTAAAAAAAAATCAAATTACTATATGATCTAGCAATTCCACCTCTGGTTATAAATCCAAAAGTTTAGAAAGCGAGAAGTTAAAATGAGAGTTGCATGCCCAAGTTCACAGTAGCATTTTCAAGTAACCAAGAAGTGGAAGCAACCCAAGTGTCCCTTGGCAGGTAAATGGATAAGCAAAATGTGGTATATACACACAATGGAGTGGTATTCAGACCTAAAAATGAAGGAAATTCTATACATACTACAACACAAATGAACCTTAAAGGCATTATTCTAAATGAAATAAGCCAGTCACAAGACTCAAATATTGTATGATCCCACTTAGTTGAGCTATCTTGAGTGGTCACTTTCATAGAGACAGAAACTACAATGGTGGTTGCCAGGGCTTGGGGGGGAGAGGCAATGGAGAGTTATTTTTTAATGGCATTGAGTTTTTATTTTGCAAAATGAAAAAAAGTTCTAGGATTGGCTGCATGACAATATGAGTATATGTAATGCTACTGAACTGTCCACTTAAAAACAATTACAGTGGTATATTTTGTTATGTGTTTTTTACAACAATAAAAATAATAATCAAAAAAGAGTATACCATGAATATCTTTATGTCAATAAAGTCAAAATGTGATAAAGTGGAGAATTTCCCAGACAAAAAAATGCAATGCACTAACATCCGTTCAATAAGAATTTTTTTAAAACCTAAACCAGCCCAGAAGTTTTTACATGACAGTCTAACAAATTTTCAGGGACTGGTTCATTCTTATTTTACGCAAATGGTTCCCAAGAATGGAAAACAGACAAATCACTTAAATCATCCTATCAACTGAATATAACCCTCAAACCTAAATCAGCTATGGCACTATGAGAAAGAAAAAACATAGGGGTGGTGGGCATGCAGCTCTTGATCTCGGGGTTGTAAATTCAAGTCCCACAATGAATGTAGAGATTACTTAAAAATGAAATCCTTAAAAAAATACTGACAAATCTTGCTTATGAAAATAGACAAAATAATAATAATAAGAAAATCCAATTCAGCTGTATTTTAAAATAAACCAAAAGGTTTTTAAAAATATTTTATTTATTCATGAGAGACAGAGAGAGAGGCAGAGACATAGGCAGAAGAAGAGACAGGCTCCTTCCCTGCAGGGAGCCTGATGCGGGACTCGATCCCAAGTCTCCGGGATCAAAAAGATATTTGGATAGAATATATAATGACTTCAGGGCAGGGGTCATTTTTGGGCAGAAAGAGGACAAGTAAAGAGGGGTATGGGACTCTAGTTGGATGTATTATAATTCATTTTTTTTAAAGGAGAACTGAAATAATAAAGTAAAATGCCTTTATCTTTTTTATAGGTCCTATGCATCTCTACTGTAGGAAAAATTGCATCTCAATGGAAAACTGTACATTCAACTCTTCTGAGTTATCAGATTCTAGCTCTGTTCACTGTGCTGTTTTGCACCTCTTTATAATCTGCAGGTAACTAATAGGTACAGGGCACAAATAAAGTTCAATATTGTCACATTAAATTTCTGCAGTCTATTAAACTGGTAGAGATTTAATTGACTTTCTCTCCCATTGCCAAAAATAAAAGCCACAGTTTTGTCTCCATTTACAATCAATCTCTACTTTACTCTGTATAGATGAATGCTTCTTTGACTTTTCCTTTTTAACCACTTTATTGAGGCATAATTGACATACAAAAAGCTATATTAAAAAAGCTGTACATATTTAATGTATAAAACATGATGAGTTTGGAGACAAGTATACACCCATGAAACCATCAACACAATCTATGCCATGAACTTATGCTTTGAACTGGTTATAACATCTGTCTAGTTCCCTCATAGCATATGAATGCCATAAATTATTTAACGGGTTCACTTATATATCTATATGAGAGTCATGATTTTAATTTTTCTGAAAATCTTCTTTTAACACTTTTTTCTGTGTAACATTTCACAACTTTTAAAAATTGAGTGACAGAGGTTTGGAAAAACCCAAGATTTAGAAACAGAAGAAGGAGGAACCAGAATTATCCTAGTGGCAAGGAGCACTGGACAGAAGGAGAAGCATAGTGAGTGAGGGGTTTCCCAGGGTGTGGGTCACAAAGAAACTTTGGGGCAATGATTTTATATATATTTTAAATTTATTTCCTCTTTTATTTTCTGTTTTGCTTTATCTCCATTTTCCCCAAACCTTTAGCAATATATTTTACTCAAAAGAGCCTTGTAGTAATGCTTTAGGAATAAATAAAAGGGAAAAACTAGTTAGAGAACACAGGAAATACTCCTGTAGGGACATTGGTTATTTCCCTATAGTGAGTTTCAAATTTGCAGTTACTCGTGGAAATTATCACTCTCTTTTTGTCCATGGGGACAGTTAAATGACAGGTAAAGTATTTTAAGCCAAAATTTTAAAATAACTGAGCTCCTTTTTAGTGAATTATTTCACAATATTTATAGTATAAGATTTACTGGATTATTATAGAGTCATATTAATTTTTTTCTGATAAATGTCATGAACCATGATAGTAATGGGGTTATTTTCTATTTAAGAGCCTTTGCTCTTGCCAATGAAATAGAATGTGTCACTTTATTGCATCTTGACATTTGTGAAAGACAGAATGCACTGGAAAATTATAGAAGTGATTTTACTCAGACTATTATACCAGGGAGCATGTTCATTAATGGGAAACGTCTCAAAGGAAAAAAAAAAAAAAAGGAGGCCTGGGATTTCATAGAGGCAAGTAAACAAGAGAGTCATTAGTTTTACGAGAGTCATAGAAAGGATGGAGAGGGATGTCTCTTAACTGTGTCAATGAGAAAGGGTGGAGGTGGTCTTATCTCAGAATGTGGGAGAGCAGGGGCATCCTTTATGGTTAGCCTATTCTCAGCACACAAAAGTGTGGGGGATTTTTCAATCTTCACTTCTTCCCAGGAGCTGAGGGCTCAGATAAATGTCAACATCGCTAGTTTTCTTTTCTGTTCATGATGAATGAGTATCATTGCTGCTGAACAACTCAGAGGTGTTCATAAACCTGAGTGGGGCAAATCAGAGTATAAGACAATAGTCTCCCAAGGAGTCTTGTTGGCATTGTCCCTGTAACACCAGTTAAATGATCTCTTGAGAGTTAGTAGCAGAGTTCAGTGGTTTTAGGGCTCTAGGGGAAAGGCATATTAGAAGAAGACTGTCTAAACGAAAAAGGAAAAATATATAAATGGTTCCATTTATGTAAAGATGCAGAAATTGAACTCTGGGAGTAACTAGTCTAGTGGATTCCAAGAGGCTGGTGGAAGAAAATCTTTCAGTTAGGTAGCACCACTCACCGAATTTCTTGAAACTCTCAACTAGGATGTCAATGTTCTTAGTGAGGTTGTCCACAGTCCTGGTTACCTTTCATAAAAAACATGCATGACCAGATGTCTTGCTAGAATTTCTTAGTTTTCCAGATAGTGGTTTTCCCATGGAGAATTCCAGCCCATGCATAGTGTACTGTGGTGCTGAGTTCTTCAAAGTTTACAGCAAGTCACTAAACTTTAGCTGGGAAGGCTTCTTCAGATCTTGGGAGAAAAGGTCTGTTGCAAGGCAGCCTAGGGTTCCAATCATTTTAGGGAGATTTTAGTCCTTAGTGACTCCAAGTCAGGTTGTGGGGAGAAAAGTCAGAAATATTAGTTTGGAGAATTGTAAGCAGATATTGAAGAAAACATTAAGAATTAAAATTTTTGATAAGGTTAGGACACCTGTGTGGCTCAGTGGTTGAGCGTCTGCCTTTGGCTCAGGCCATTATCCCGGGGTCCTGGGATCGAGTCCCACATCAGGCTCCCAAAGGGAGCCTGCTTCTCCCATGTCTCTGCCTCTCTCTGTATGTCTCTCATGAATAAATAGATAAAATCTTTTTAAAATGTCATAAGGTTTGACATTTTGGTCAAGATAACAGAGTCCATTTCAATTTGCAGCTGGATACCAAAACTGAGTTTTGCATACTGGGAGAAGTCAATACACTCTCCACCAAGCAAAAGAATTAGGTATCAGTTACCTATAACTTACAAAAAGGTGCAAAATAGCTCAAAGACATTGAATATTGTTAACATCTGATAACCCAGAAGACTATACTAAAGATACTACATAGTTTTCCATTGAAACTCAAAATTCCTCTGTGTAATCTCTACGTTTTTCATCAAAAATAATCTCAAAGAAAGACTATTCTTGATCACAGAATAAGAATGGACTCATTAATCATTTACATAGGTGAAGCAAGATTGTAAATTTACTACATAGGCTTATTATGTTTTTTCTTTTCCTATAAACTTTTATAAGGAAATTTGGATTAACCTTTTAAAAGCCCTTGAGGCAGAAAAGCCAAGCCAAAACTCACCATAAGACTCCATCTGCAGACATAGATTTGAGCAAATTCCTCTCTTCTTAAGGTCCCCTAAAATATCCTTAGTTTCCTGGGCCTGCCTAGAAGTGAGCCTCCTTAATCACCTATAAGCCTGAGAACCTTATAAGCCAGGCACCAAACCGGTTTTCCCAGAAGGACTTTGTAAATATCAGTTCCATAAAGGGAACCTCAGTTCATCAAATCATCTGGTAATATTTGATTACATGAGTATCACTCTTAAATATGACAGCCCAGGCAAGGCCTTAATTGTATGTATAACGAATGTTTCCATATATGTCCTGCTGTTTTCTAACAAAACTAACAACAACATCAATCAAAGCAGTACCGGGACTCTGATAAATAAAACCATATTATGGACAAGTGGGGCACTGACAATTCTCTAGAATTCTCTAGAAATTTCTCATACTGAATACAATGTCTGAAATATATTAATAATGTTTTCTCTATATATCTTTAACCTAGAAAGAGCTAAGTATCTCTTCTAATTTGACAAAGCTTCCTATGAAACTCATCAATCAAATAAATCAGTAATCATACAATCAAATTAAATGAATCTAATTATTTTGAGCACCTTTTTTCAAGGTAAAAGAACAAACGCTTTGTGATTATCTAAGGGCCCATAGAAAGACAATGGTATATGTAAAAGATATCAATTAGGATTTCATTGTGGGAAGGCAAAAGATCAAAAGTTGTCAGGATATTTGAACACTTGGTTAAAATAGGATCAAAGGTTAGTAAGAAAAAATATGTGGATACCTATTTCAGCCAAAGTGTGTGTGTGTGTGTGTGTGTGTGTGTGTGTATGAGATTATTTATTTATTTATTTATTTATTTATTTATTTAAGAGAGAGAGCAAGAGGGTCAGGGGAAGAGCAGAGGGAGAGGGACAAACAGACTCCACACTGAGCTTAGAGCCCAAAGTGGGGCTTGATCCTACGACCCAGAGATTATGACCTGAGCCGAAATCAAAAGTCAGATGCTTAACTGACTAAGCCACCCAGGTGCCTTGACAATAATATATTTTTTAAAGTAAACATAGTAGGCAAAGTACCTTAGCTCTTTTCTAAGTAAGAAATAATTAAGGATTTAACGAAGTCAACACAAACCATAAACTGTTATTCTGTTATGACACAGAATATTTGCCATATGGACAGATTACATAGAAGATAAGGAATGACATCTTACACCAAGCTGATAGATACAGAAAACGGGTCATTGAGGGAGGTTGGGGGATGGAGGGTAAGAGAAATGGGTGAAGGGGGTCAAAATGTATCAACTTCCAGTTATAAAATAATTAAGTTCATGGGAACATAATGTGCAGCATGATGACTAGAGTTAATAATGCTATATTGCATATTTGAAAGTTGCTAAGAAAATAAGTCTGAAGTCCTCATCACAAGAAGTAAATATTGACTATGTATGGTGACAGATGTTAACTGTAAGTAGGGTTATTGTGGTGACCATTTCACAATATACACAAACATCAAATCATTATGTTGTACACCTGAAACTAATACAATGTTGTATATCAATTATACCTCAATTTAATAAAAAATATTTCAAAAGAATAACATTTTACAGCCTCTGCTTAAGAGCAAATCAATAATCTAAGAAAATTTTGTCATTTTAACAGAAAGAAACCCACCTCCAGTTTTGCACCAGTATAACATTTAACAGTAAACCTCTTTTTGAATATATTACCTTAAAAACCCACTAAATCTTGGCCAGCTTTGAATACAACATATAAAATTCCCTTTCTTAAAATCTCCTACAGATGTCTATATCCATAAATATTCCTTATACTGCATCTTCTCAATATGACAACAATGAATATGTTCATTGGCAGATCCAAATATCTATAACCTTTCAGTGGTATATATAAATGAGAAGCAAAAGTACATAAACTGAAGTTATGTTTACTAACCAATATTTCAGTATTCCATTTTACCTAGGAATGAACTAGATGTACAATTAACATCCATTAAGTAACCCAATTTAATATCAATATAAGACTTGTTGTATCAGAACAAGATTTTAAATTACTTAGAGATCTTGGAAATTATGTTCAAGCTAACATAACACAAAACATAATTTATGTTGAAATAAAGCTTGTCAAAATAATGATATGACTCGGTTAAATACAAATTTACATTTTTCATAATCTTAAGCATTTAGTACAAGAAATACAGCCCATTCAATCAGTAAACCTGTATAATTTAGGAAGAATTTATCCAAGTAGAATAATAGACTAGGATTATATTATACTTAACACTCATAAATCAGAGAAGATATAAATTTTTATAAACCAAAAATATAAAGCTACTGTCATTTCCCAAAGACTTACCTAAATTAGGTAAATTTGGTTTCTTAACATATTTCTGAATTGGCTTCTGTAAGGATGCTTTTTAAAACAAGCACACTGAAAGGTATGAAAGTTAAATCACTTCATATTTGGAGAGTTTTAAGAATATTCTATCTATATAAGTTTTTTTAAAGATTTTAATTTATTTACTCATGAGAGACACACAGAGAGAGAGGCAGAGACACAGGCAGAGGGAGAAGCAGGCTCCATGCAGGGAGCCCGACATGGGACTCGATCCCAGGTCTCCAAGATCAGGCCCTGGGCTGAAGGCAGGCTAAACCACTGAGCCATCCGGGCTGCCCAAGTCGTTTCTTTTTAATCTTTGTAAGCCAATCAGAATAGAGCTCCTTAGAGGATTTATTTATACATACATACATACATACATACATACATACATACATGCATATCATCTAAGGATAAGAGTATATCATGCAAACAAGAAGGGTGAATTATATGAATTATAGACATATGAACATATGGGGAGACACAAACACAGACAGAGATGAAGCATATAGCTTCAATGCTGAAATTTCATTCATAGGTCAAGTGTAAACCCAGAATCATATGCCTTACCAGTCTAGGTAACTACTTCTTGCAGAACATGAAATTCTTCCCTGACTTGGACTTAAAATAGACAAACAGAAAAGAATAACCAGATTTCTGTCATCTTTCTCCTAATAAGGATCTCTATAAACTAGTAATTACACAGATATCAAATGGCTAGACCATGAAACCAAAAGAAGTTGGCACCACCATAAATCAAACCAGTACTCAAAAAGAATCAAAACCAAATACAATGGATAAGAGTCTGAAGCACTAGACTAGGAGTCAGACTCATCACTGGGTCACAGATCTGTAGCCAGGAATGACTACAGAAGGCTCTAAGAGGCGTTTTTATTTGGGTGGAGTAAATGGAGATCTGAAAGCAAGGTCCAATTCCATCCGAGTCATGGTCCCAAACTATGAGAGACAAAATGTAGTGGACAATTAAGAAGACTATTTTATTCAGGCTATTGCAATAGGGAGCACGTTTGTTAATGACAGCATATCAAAGGAAAGGAAGGAAACCTAGAGTTTATGAGGAGGCAAGTAAATAGAATCTTATAGAAGCCCTGAGGAAGGAGGGGAATGGGTCTTTTCTGAGTCACTAAGAAAGGGTGGAAGTAGATCTTATCCCAGATATTCAAGACAGAGTGATCCTTTGGGGTGGGAGGTTTTTCAGAAAACAAAATAGTGAGATTTCTCAACCATCCGTGCTTTTGAATTCCAGCATTGTTACACGAAATCTCTTAAAATCTACTAAAATTGTCATATAAGTATAGAATACCTTGGACTTGAAATTTGATTTATAATTGTCATTAAATGTTACCCTGTCAGACTGGAAAGGTGCTCCCAGTCTGACAGGGTAAAAATTTATTAAATTTATATCATGCCACATACATGGTAAAATTTTAAAAAACCTATTAGCTTACCTATGGGCTAAGCTCTAATTTCTTCTCATTTTCCCAATCACAAATTCTGATCTACTTTGACCAATTTTCAGATTGACAATTCTATAAATTGGATAGTTGGTTATTTTCTTGTTAATAAAAAAACAGTACATAAATTCATCTATGTAGACATAATGCTAGAAAACTCCTATTTTGATTTTATGGCAAAGAAAAACCAAGGATAGTTTCTCATAATAGGGAGTTATTCTACAGGAACTGACAAGATAAGTTGGTATGTCAGATGTATATGTACTTCCTTCCTCCTTGAATAATACTAATATTGTACTAAACTACTAGCAAATATATCTTTTTAAATTTTTATTTAAATTCCAGTTGGAAAAAAAATAAATTCCAGTTGGTTAACATACAGTATACTATTAGTTTCAGGTGTACAATATAGAGATTCAACTTTTCCATACATCACCTGGTGCTCATCACAAGTGCCCTCCTTAGTCCCCATCACTTGTTTCACCCAACCCCTCACACCTCCTCCCCTCTGGTAATCATCAGTTTGTTCTCTAGAGTTAAGAGTCTGTTTCTTGGTTTCTCTCTCTCTCTCTCTCTCTCTCTCTCTCTCTTTCTCTCTCTCTTTCCTTTCCTCATTTGTTTTATTTCTTAAATTCCACATATCAGTGTAGTCATATAGTGTTTGTCTTTCTCTGAATGATTTATTTTGCTTACGATAAGTAATCTCCAGCTCCATCCATGTCATTGCAAATGGCAAGATTTCATAATTCTTTATGGCTAATAGTCCATTATACACACACACACACACACACACACACACACACATACACACACACACCATCTTTCTTATCCATTAATCAATCAGCAGACACTTGGGCTGTTCCCATTATTTGGCTACTGTAGATCATGCTGCTATAAACATCAGGGTGCACGTATCCCTCTGAATTAGTATTTTTGTATTTTGGAGGTAAATACCTAGTAGTGCAATTGCTAGATGTTAGGGTAGTTATATTTTTAATTTTTTATGAACCTCTACACTGTTTTCAACAGTGGCTGCACCCACAGTGCAAGAGGGTTCCCCTTTATCTACATCCTCACCAATATCTGTTATTTCTTGTGTTGTTGATTTTAGACATTCTAAATGCTATGAGGTGATAGCTCATTGTAGTTTTGATTTGCATTTCTCCAATGATCAGTGATCTTGAGTATCTTTTCATGTGTCTGTTGGCCATCTGGATGTCTCATCTTTGGAGGAATGTCAGCCATGTTTTCTGTCCTTCTTTAAGTTGGATTATTTGGTTTGGGGGTACTGAGTTTTATAAGTTCATTATATATTTTGGATATTATCCATTTATCAGATATGTCATTTGCAAATATCTTCTACCATTCTGAAGGTTGCCTTTCAGTTTTGATCATTCTCTTTGCTGTGCAGAAGCTCTTTTTTTTTAATGCTTTTTTTATTTTGATGTTGTCCCAATAGTCCATATTTGCTTCTGTTTCCCTTGCTTCAGGAGGCATATCTAGAAAGAAGTTGCTTTGTCAAAGAAGTTACTGACTGTGTTCTCTTCTAGGATTTTTATGGTTTTAAGTCTCACATTTAGATCTTTCATCCATTTTGAATTTATTCTTGTGTTTGATGTAAAAGAGTGGCCCAGTTTCTTTCTTCTGCATTTTGCTTCCCACTTTTCCCAACACCATTTGTTGAAGAGACTTTTTCCCATTCAATATACTTTTCTGCTTTGTTAAAGATATAGTGGGGGGTTCATTTTGGGATTTCTATTCTGCTCCATTGATCTATGTGTCTATTTTTCTGCAAGTACCATACTGTCTTGATCACTACAGCTTTGCCATATAACTTGAAATCCAGAATTGTGATGCCTCCAGCTTTGCTTTGCTTTTTCAAGATTGCTTTGCTTTTTCAGGGTCTTTTGTGGTTCCATACAAATTTTAGGATTGTTTGTTCTAGTTCTGTGAAAAATACAATTGGTATTTTGATAAGAATTGCATTAAATGTGTAGATTGCTTTTAGTAGTAAATTTTAATAATATGTCTTCCAATCCATGAGCATGGAATATCTCCATCTCTTTGTGATTTCTTCAATTTCTTTCATCTGTGTTTCATAGTTTTCAGAGTACAAGTCTTTCATCTCTTTGGTTAGGTAAGTATCTTAATGGTATTTGTTGAAATTGTAAATGAGATTGTTTCCTTAATTCTTCTTTTTGCTGATGTTATTGGTATATAGAAATTCAACAGACTTCTGTACATGGATTTTGTGTCCTGGGACTTTACTGAATCCCTTTATCAATTCTAGCAGTTTTTGCTGGAGTCTTTCAGGTTTTCTATATACAGTATTATGTCATCTGCAAACAGTGAAAATTTGACTTCTTCCTTGCTGGTTTGGATGCATTTATTTCTTTGTGTTGTCTGACTGCTGAGGCTAGCACTTCCAGGACTCTGTTAAGTAATAGTGGTGAGAGTGGGCATCCATGTCTTGTTTGTGACCATAGAGGAAAAAATCTCAGGTTTTCCCCATTGAGGATATTAGCTGTGGATTTTTCATAGATGGACTTTATTATGTTAAAGGATGCTCCCTCTAAACCTGCTTTGTTGAGGATTTTTTTTTATCATGAATGGATGTCGTACATTGTCAAATACTTTTTCTGCATCTATTGAAAAGATCATACGGTTCTTACCTTTTCTTTTATTATTGTAATGTATCATGTAGATTGATTTAGGAATATTGAACCACCCTGGCAACCCAGGAATAACTTCCATTTGATCATGGTGACATTTCTTTAATGTATTGTTGATTTGGTTTGCTAGCATTTTATTGAGAATATTTGCATCTGTGTTCATCAGGAATATTGACTGGTGGTTCTCTTTTTTTGTGCTGTCTTTATCTGGTTTTGGTATCAGGTTACTGTTGGCCTCATAGAAAGAATTTGGAATTTGCCTTCCATTTGTATTTTTTTGGAATATTTTGAGAAGAATAGGTATGAACTCTCTTTTAAATGTTTGGTAGAATTCCCCTGTGAAGCTGTATGACCCTGGACTTTTGTTTGTTGGGAGATTTTTGATTACTGATTCAATTTCTTTGCTGGTCATTGGTCTAAAGCTATTTCTTCCTGTTTCAGTTTTGGTTGTTTATATGTTTGTAGGAATTGATCCATTTCTTCTAGGTTGTCCAATTTGTTGGCATATCATTTTTCATAACATTCTCTTATAATCGTTTGTAGTTCTGTGGTGTCAGTCGTTATTTCTCCTCTTTCATATGTGATTTTATTTATTTGGATCCTTTCTCTTTTCTTTTTATAAGTCTGGCTAGAGGTTTATCAATTTTATTAATTTTTTCACAGAAACAGCTCCTGGTTTCATTGATCTGTACTTTTTTTTTTAGTTTCTGTATCATTTATTTCTACTCTAATCTTTCTGGTTTCCTTTCTTCTGCTGGCCTAGGCTTCATTTGTTGTTCATTTTCTATCTCCTTTAGGTATAAGGTTAGGTGGCTTATTTGAGATCTCCCTTGCTTCTTGAAGTAGGCCTGTATTGCTATATACTGCCCTCATAGGACTGCTTTTGCTGCATTCCAAAGCTTTTGTACCACTGTGTTTTCTTTTTTTTCCTTTTTCTTCCCACTGTGTTTTCATTTTCATTTGTTTCCATGTATTTTTTATTTCTTGTTTGATTTCCTGGTTGATTCATTTTTTACAAGCATGTTATTTAGCCTCTATATATTTGAGGTCTTTTCAGATTTTTTCTTGTGGTTGACTTCTATCTTCATAGTGCCATGATCAGAAAAGGTGCATGGTATGTTCTCCATCTTTTTGTATTTGTTGACTCCTGTTTTGTGACCTAATATGTGATCTCTTCTGGCAAATGTCCCATCTGCACTTGAAAAGAATGTGTATTCTGCTGCTTTAGGATGGAATGTTCTGAATATATGTTAAGTCTGGATGCCTGGGTAGCTCTGCGTTCAGCTCAGGGTGTGATCTTAGGTTCTGGGATCAAGTCTCACATCAGGCTCCCCCTGGGGAGCTGCTTCTCCCTCTGCCTATGTCTTTGCCTCTCCCTGTGTGTTTCTAATGAATAAATAAATAAAATCTTATGTCTATATACACATATATATATTAAGTCCATCTGGCCCAATGTGTCATTCAAAGCCATTGTATTCTTCTTGACCTTCTATTTAGAAGATCTGTCCATTGATGTAAGTGGGGTGGTAAAGTCCCCTGCTATTATTGTATTATTATCAATGAGTTCCTTTATGTTTGTTATTAGTTGTTTTATACATTTGGGCATGCCTATGTTGGGTGCATAAATATTTGTAATTGTTATATGTTCTTGTGGGATTGGCCCTTTTATTATTATATATCGTCTTTCTTTGTCTCTTGTTAGTCTTTGGTTTAAAGTGTAGCTTGTCTGATATAAGTATTGCTAATCCAGCTTTCTTTGGACATCCATTTTCATTTAAATATTTCTCCATATCCTCACTTTCAAGCTGCCAGTATCTTTGGGTCTAAAATGAGTCTGTTATAGGTAGCATATAGTTGAATCTTATTGTTTGATCCATTCTAACACCCTATGTCTTTTACTTGGAGCATTTAGTCCATTTACATTTGAAGTAATGATAGATATGTATTTATTGTCATTTTATTACTTGTTTTGTGGTTGTTTCTGGAGATTTCTCTGTCCCTTTCTTATTTTTGTGACTTTTGGTCTCTCCTTTCCACTCAGACTCTCCTTTAATATTTCTTACAGTATGGCTTAGTGGTCACAAACTCCTTTAGTTTTTGTTTGTCTGGGAAACTCTTTATACCTCCTTCTATTCTGAATGGTAGGCTTGGCAGATTTTTGCATTCATCACTTTTGATATATCATGCGACTCTCTTCTGGATTGCTAAGTTTCTTTTGAAAATTCTCTAGCCAGCCTTATGGGGTTTTCCTTGTAAGTTAAGGACTACTTTTGTCCTGCTGCTTTAAAGATTTCTTCTTTATTGCTATATTTTACAAATTTAATTAACATGTCTTGGTGTTGGCCTTCTTTTGTTCTTGATGGGAGTTCTCTGTGTCTCCTGGATCTGGATGTCTGCTTCCTCCCACAGATTAGGGAAGTTTTCAGCTATTATATCTTCAAATAAATTTTCTGGCCCCTATTCTTTCTATTCTTCACTGGGACTCCTATACTATGAACGTTATTACATTTGATGGGGACACTGAGTTCCCTAAGTCTTGTGCTGCTTAATTCTTTTTCTCTTTTGTTCAGCTACATTGCTTTTCATTACTTTGTCTTTTAGGTCATTATTTCATTCCTCTGATTTCTCCAAGACTGCTATTCATTGCATCAAGTGTATTTTTAATCTCATTTATTTCCATCTTAATCTGTGATCCATTCTTTTTTAACTCTTTCATCTCTGTGGTAAGGGCCTCACTGATGTCTTCTTTTCTTTTCTCAAACCTAGTAAGTATCCTTATTATTGTTGCTTTAAATTCTCCATCCCGCATGTTACTTATATCTGTTTCACTTAGATCTCTGGCTGTGGCCTTATCTTGTTCTTTCATGTGGGATAAATCCCTTCATTGTTTCATTTGTCTAAGTTTCTGCCTTCTTCTGTGTATTAGAGAGGCAGTTAAGTCTCCTGCTCCTGAAAGCAATGACCTTATGAAGAAGAGGCCATGTAATGCTCACAGCCTAGAACTTCAGGGAGTCTCTGGTATGTGCTGCTTGCACTTTGCTGTTATGTTTTGGCTGTTGTATCCTTCAGGCCAGTCAGCTGCAGATGATCTCCTTACCTTCAGTGGGCAGAGTTTGTTCCTTGGCCAGAAAGTGGTGGATTTTAACGAGGTGTGCTCTGGTTTGCCTGTGTAATGAGACCAGATACTACTTCTAAAACTGAGGCCCTCCAGAAGAACTCTCTGGTTGGGAGATGTGGTGTGGGCAGGGGTTTCTGCTGATCTTCAGGGAAGGGGCAACAGCTCTGGCACTAGACCAGAAAGGGTAGTCCCAACAGAGTGGAGGGGCATGGGACTTGATACAAGCAGGCTAGGCTACCAGTGTCAGGGCCTAGCTACCCTCTGCAGGTGGCTCTGCATTTATGCTGAGAGGTGGGGAAGGTAAATGGCACTAGCTGTCTCCTTTGTCCTCAGAGAGGTGTCTCCATGCTACCTCTCAAGGATGTGCTGCAAGAAGAGGGAATAATCTTCCTGCTCTGTGCTCCAGGTGTTCCTCAGATCTCTGTTTCCACACCTGTCTTCCCCCCAGGGTGTTTGCCTGCCTTCTCTCCAGGAGCAGAGCTGCACCTTCTGGGCTCTAGCCCACCCAAACCTGCTGACCTTTAAAACTCTAGTCTTCAAGCCTCACTGGTTGCAAGAACTCAAGAGATTCAGCTCCTCTCATTTTCCAAGCCAATGGCCTTGGGAAAATGTTCTCCTTTTCTGTTCACCTTTTTACCCTCTCTCACCCTTCTCTCCAACCATGGGTCCCTCCCTTTTGCAGCAGCACCCATGACTTATTTCTCCCCCCAAACCTCATCTTCACAGTTCTTACCTTCCTCCCTGTGGCCTCTTCTCTAGTTGTGGAATTGATCTGTCAGTCCTCAAGTTGATTTCTGAGGTATTCAGAATGATTTGATAGTTATCTAGTTGTGTCCAAGGGACAAGACTAGCCTAATGTCCTCCTACTCTGCTGCCGTCTTCCTCTCACAAAATTTTTTTTGACCAAATTACTTTATAATTTGCTTACTAACCAAGAAGAAGGGTATTTTTGCCCAGAACATGGACTTTATATACCACCTAAGATGAAATTCTACCCTAAGACCCCAGGATTCAGTCTCTTCAAAATTTGCAATTTATTCTGATTCCTCTTATGGGACACCATTCAGTCTAGGAAAAGAAAAATGCTGGAGAGACCACGTTTTCTACCTATAATGGAATCATTAAAATTAATTGAATTTTTATTCTAAAATTATTTATTTGACAAATTTCCTTTATATGGGAGATAAAGGTAAGATGATGAAAAGTAAGGAAGTAGAGGATCAAAGAAATCCAAAATATAAATTGTCAGTCTTTGAAGAAATAAGTATATACAAAATCATAACTCTTAAATTATTTTCCAACTCTTCGAACAGTAATTATATTTATGAAAATCTGTTTTTTTTTCAGTTACAACTCTTTCAACTGACTCTACATAAGTTAATTCATTCAATTTGTGATTTGTTTGATTGCAGAAAACTTCCCTAGATGTCCTCTGGACAGATAAATTAGGAATTTACAATATGTATCATCTTTAATATAAATATATATACATTTTATAAGCTTCAGATGATTAAAAAGATTCATAGTAAACCTCCATAATTTTTCTGTCAAAAATCTTCAATATCTTCAATGATGAATGAAATGTAAGACTTGTGTGGATTTTCTTTTTTTTGTGTGCATGATGCATATTTTGTACCCATATTAAAATTGTTCTTTTAGAAAGAAGATGTACAATAGACTGGTATTTTATTTTTGTACTTCTATGGGAAATTTTTCTCTACAACTGTTCTCAGAGATTCTTGCCAGTATAAATCTTAGATTTCGGGGGATCCTTGGGTGGCTCAGCAGTTTACTGTTTACTGGCCCAGGGCATGATCCTGGAGTCCTGGGATCAAGTCCCACATGGGGCTCCCTGCATGGAGCCTGCTTCTCCCTCTGCCTGTGTCTCTGCCTCTCTCTCTCTGTGTGTCTCTCATGAATAAATAAATAAAATCTTTAAAATAAATAAATAAATAAATAAATAAATAAATAAATAAATGTATGGTTTCAGACATAGTAAACAACTTAACGTACATCACAAAACTTCCAGAACTTTTCTTTTTCATGGCTCCTACGTATGCCTTTGCATTAATACTTTGTCTTTGAAATTTCTGAGTGAATGATGAGTTTTATCCCTCCCAACCAGACTAATGAGTTAATTTAAAATTTTCTCACCTCTTTGGCATAGTGGCCAGGATCCATAAATTTTGTGGTGATGTGATTTAATCCAATTAAAAGGTCCCTTCTTTCCTGCTGTGAGGTAAGCTGCACCTCTTTTTTGTTCCAATTTTCTGGTATTCTTCCCAAAGGGTGCCAGCCCTAGATTAATTAACAACTTTGTAAAGCCTTCCTTCACTGAAGCGACTTCAGGACAACATGCTGAGTCTTTCTAAGGTCAACAGACTAAGAATTCCCATTCTTTTTTTGTCATATTGAAATGTTGGAGTCGTAAATGTGTAGCTTTTTCCTGTCATTGGATCTACATTGGTCTCTGCATAAAGATCATAAAAACATGTCACGGAACACTTTTCCTAATATGCCATTAAACCTATTCAATAATATTGTGTGGCAGTTCTGGCCTATGATGATGAAGTAGGACCTTACAAGGAAGCTATAGAGCAGTATTTTATCTACATTAATTGGTTGAGTTGGAGCTTTGGTAAGAAAACTCTGTTAGCATTCAACAATTCACAAATGTGATTGTTAACAGCATTCCATTTATTCTATCTGAATGGAAGATACATGAGATTGGAACCCTGCTAAGTCTCTGTTCCTTGGAAATGTCTGATCTTCCCTGGAGTGGTAGTCCTTAGACAAGGATGAGGACTTTCTCAGTCTTGTCAAAGGTAAGAGTGCTTTATAAAATGATCCTTTCCTCATAATGTTAAAGTTAATGCTTTCTATTTGCTTGATAATGTTAAAAGCTCATGTTCAGGAAAAGGTAGAATCATGACTCTCATGCAGATATAAAAATGAACATGTAAAGATTTACCTCACTTATGAGAGAATCAGACAGATGTTAAAACTAGCTCAAAAGGAGCCAAAAAAGCACAAATCTGTATGGTGTAATAGAATTTGCAAGAGGACGCAAAGCAAGTTTTTCCAGTAGAATGGTGAGTGTGTGTGTGTGTGGGGGGGAGGGATATTAATTAGAACTTAATCAGAGAGGACAAAATGTACATGTGTATCAGTTATCTATGGCTTAAAAGGTAAAATGTCTCAAAGGTAAGGAACAAGGCTAGAATCTGATAGCCTAGATGTATAGTTTTCCATGGAAACATAAATTTTTTCTACAGCAACTTCCTAATCTTATTTGCTTTTGATAATTTCCTTACTGGATTTATATATCATGCTCCACTTATTGGAGTTAGAATGAAAAGGAAGAATTATATATTCAATACTCGGTCCTAATCCCTTATGTTACTTATTAAAACTATCATAAAAAGAAGAGCTACTCAAAGATTATGAAAATTCCTTGACAAATTTTTAGAAAACGATTAATCTTATGAAAATAATATTGAGCAAAGGAAGTATGACATAAAAGAATACATTGAACATGATTTTATTTTAATAATTCTAAAACCAAGTAGAACTAAACTATTTTGCTTATAAATTTACATATATGAAATTTAATTATAAAGGAGATTAAGGATAGAAGTATCATCAAATCTACACATAGGAGATGTTCTTTTTTGACAAAATGTTTCTGCTGATAAATTATTTTTTTAAATATTGCTCCAAAATAGAGTGGCATATAAAAGCATAAATACACAACTCCTCATTCCTGTACCTAAGTACCATGGTTTCTTTTAATGTTTTTGTACTATTTCAGATCCTGCACATGTCTGAAGCTTCAGTGTTTATGTGTAGGGATAGAACAGAGTTTTTTTTTTTACCCAATCAAGAAGTGTTCTAATGGCTTCCCCTTTCCTTACATATTTTCTGCTACTATTATAGCAGAAATCATATAGACACAGATACACTGAAGCTTGGCCACAAGAGTGGAAGCTTAGATCCAGGTATATAGGTAAGGGGCCTAGCATGCACATTAAGTGAAAGCCAGCTATATACTGGCTTTAAAATTCACTGAATTCTGGGGAGAATTGAGTCCAATATGTTAAAAACCACTGGAGTTATTTAGAATTTCTCAGTGGGGGTGCTATTGGCATTTTGAGGACAATTCTGTAATATGAATCATCTGTGCTCTAAATATTGCATGATATTTAGCATCCTTGGCAGTTGGGCAGTAAATGCCAGTACCACTCAAGTCATTGTGACATCCAAAAACTTCCTACACATTACCAATTGCTCTGGGGGGTTGGGGGGATGTGCCATGTCTGATTGAAATATTACCATCTACATAGTAGCATTACTCACAATAGCCAAAAGGTAGAAGCAACGCAAATGTCCATAGACAGACGAATGGATAAATAAAACATGTTACATAAGTACAATGAAATATTATTCATCCTTAAAAAGGAAGGAAATTCAGACATAGGCTACTACATGGATGAACCTTGAGGACATTATGTGAAGTGAAATAAGCCAATCACAAAAAGACAAATACTATGATTCAATTTATATGAACTATTTAGAGTAGTCAAACTCATAGGAACAAAAAGTAGAATAATGGTTGTCAGGAGGTAGGGAGAAGGGGAAATGAAAACTTGTTGCTTAATGAGTATAGTAGTTCACTTTTGCAAGATGAAAAAATTCTGGAGATTGGTTGCATGATAATATGGAATAAACTTAACACTACTGAACTTTACACTTAAAAATGGTTAAGATGGTAAAATTTATGTTATGTGCATTTTATCACAATTAAAAATGCTACTGCCAACTTTAAATTTTAAGCAAACATTATTTTAATGTACACAATATTATATAGCGTTATGTAATGAGGCACCCAAATAGTGACTTTTTTATTAAAAAATATAACTTTAAATTTGCAAGGGAAAATAATTAACCATACTTTTCAATATTTCAAGAAAGATTTCTTTAGATATATTCTTTATAATAACACCAGTTCTTTACTTCCTGGAGTGGCCTAAAGAAATATTCTATTAAAGTCCTAGGGGTTTTCAATACAAGTTATTTCACAGAATTTTTGCCAAATAAAAGTATCCAGGCTGAGTTCTGGACAGATGTGTGACGATGTGTTAAAATTAAAGTCTATTAACACAACTTTCAGAACTTAAAAAATGACTATACAGGATCTTAGACCTGAAGAATCTTGTGCAACTTTTTCACATGCCTCCAATCTTATCAGAGTTGTATATACTTATAAGTATATACAATTTATATATAGCTCTGCATGTATCATATTGCTTGTATAGAAACATGCTAAGGAGTGATATTTCTTTAGGATGGCGCATATCCTTCAATTCACCAAATCATGTGAAATCTTAAGTTTCTTCATGTCACATTAAGAGAGAAACAAAGAACACATTTAAAAACAGTAAATGAGGGACGCCTGGGTGGCTCAGTGGTTGAGCGTCTGCCTCCAGCTCAGGGCGTGATCCTGTGGTTCCAGTGTTGAGTCCTACATCAGGCTCCCTGCATGGGGCCTGCTTCTCCCTCTGACTATGTCTCTGCCTCTTTCTGTATGTGTCTCTCATGAATAAATAAAGGAATAAAATCTTTTTTAAAAATTAAAAAAAACAATAAACGTGCATGAAGAGATTCAAGTTTCCTTAAGTACGATTAGGTTAGGCTAAAGTTTAGGCTAAAAGTAAATTAAAGACTAACCTAAGATGTCAGTGTCTGAGTGAGACAGAGCCAAAGATAGCTCCATAGTGTCCAATATTGAGATATGAACTTGGCCATAATATAGTACTAAAATGTGTACTAGCTCTTCTAAAAGAAAAAAAATATTTTGTATATCTGGTTCCTATCCTCCACTAATGCATAGAATATCCTTCTTCATGTCTACCCAGTTCATTTCCTTTATTATACTCCTCTCTTCACAGAGTAGCACAGAAATGTAGATGTAGGGGAAGGAGAAGTGTGATCATAAATAATATTTATAAGAAGTCACTGAATTATGAACAGAAAGTCAATGTGGTGTCAAATGGCAAACAACTAGAGATTTAGGTAAAGGGAGACTTTACTCAAAGAAAAAGACTTTTGCAATAGGATGAGGGGAATTATTACAATAGGAAGAACACTGCCCCCATAGCTGGTAAGCATCTCAAAGGTCAGGCACATGGCTTTTCTTTTACAGGGAAGAGTAAACAGGTCTAGAAAGAACTGGGCATAGGGACTTGGGATAAGCAGGTGGGATAATAGGGCAGTTAAGCAGGAAATATTTTTCTTTGACATCTGTCAGTTCTCTGGAAGGGACTGCTAAGGAGAGTGGACTCTGCATTCAATGCTTGCTTAAACTTAAGGATGGGCCAAAGTTCCGTGGCCTTGGGAAAGGAGAGAAAGCTAACAAGTTTGCTTATGTCCAGTCAGCAGGCATTTGTCCATCTGTGCGCAGTTACAAAGAGTTCGGCTAATCATTTATGATATGAAGAATGGAAATTCAGAGGGTCTGTGTCTGATCTTGCCAGATGTAAACAAGGGGGGCATTTGGGAGTTTTTTTCTCAGTCTTATGCAGAAGGGTTGTTCTTGGTAGTAAGCTCTTTCCCAGAACACGGAAGAGTGAGAGATAGCTTAACTGTCACTGTTTTCTAGGAGTGCAGGGCTCAGGGAAAGCTCAACGCTGTCAGTAGCACAGTGGAAGGCATACAGATCGTCAAACAAATCATTGGGCTGAAGTCTGAGCTCTCCAACCTACTGGTAAAATTTTGAACCATTTTTATGGGATCAACTGTAGCAGATATCATCTGTACATTAAGCCTAATACTTTATTCCCTTAAAATGTGCTTTATCCTCACTCAAGCTGCCTGCTGCTCTTCAATTTCTGGTCCATTCTACTCCTATTACTCTTTACAATGTAGATTAAGTAAGCAAGGGTCTCTTTTTCACTCACAGTTACGTTCAAGAAGTGTCAGCCAACAGTTTCTGCTAATCGGGCCACATGGAAGCCCAGGCCAGTCTGGAATTTATAAGTGTCATTGAGGGTGTCATAGAGTGTTCACCTGCAGCCGAAACAGATCAACCTCAGGAATGTCAGTATCGTGCTCAGAATTTCCATCACTGTCACTCGTCTTCCTCTTCCTTTTATTTAATACACTCTGGATAGTTTGACTCTGCCCAATCCCCCTGACATCTTTGGACCTCAGTATCGTTACAGAAAACAGTACATGCTCAACTTGCTTATACAATAGTTGCAAGGATCAAATGAGAAGAATAGGAAATGCATTTTAATGGTCTAAATATAGTTGCTACTATGAAGTCATCTAGAGTCAGGCCATTTGAGAAACAACTGCTTCATGGTTATCCTTTATCCCTGAAAACATCAATTCTTATTTGTTTGAGTTCTGTACTGCTGCCATGAAACCCAAATCAGACTTCACTATTACAGACCACCAGTGTTTGGGCTCATAATTCTCACTTGTTCATTGTGCAGTAAAACTCTTATAGGGCCATAAACACTGATAGGACTGACTTCTCATATTCATCCATTTATTCAATTATCACACTTGCACTGGTTCTGGGGAGAACGGCTCCCAGACACAATAGGAGAGAATTGAGCTCAATGACTCATTGGTTGAGAAACAAAGAGCAGTGTTATAGGTCACAGTGGGGCCTCACCATATTATCACCCCTGTGATACAGTTATATGAAAAATTTGCATAGTATTTATAACAAAAAACACACATGGAAGCACTGTAAAGATTTTAGAATTTAATATAGGATGCCATGATATCATTTGGAATAAAATGGATATTTATCAAATTTTTAAATCAAAATTAATTTGTTTTCTCAGCAGAAGTACCAAAATCTCTATAATAAATATGCTCAAAACTCATGCCAGGGCTATAAATAGGCTCCCATCTCAGTATATCTTGGGTTATTTGAGGCCTTTTTTCTTTCCTAAAAGTGAGCACCAATAGGTCTCTTGAACTTACTACTGGCAGGGGGCTGCATTTTATGGAGTCTTGGCCGTGAGAGATGTGCCACCCCAAAATATGCCACTGTGGCATATTGATTGTTTTGAGCTAAAGACAACGAGAAGAAGCACATTTAAGAAAATCTCAAAAGAAAGAAAGAAGAAAGAAGAAAGAAAAGAAAGAAAGAAAGAAAGAAAGAAAGAAAGAAAGAAAGAAAGAAAGAAAGAAAGAAAAGAAAGAAGAAAATCTCTCTGCTTTACTCCTATATGCCTAAAAGCAGGACATAAATTCACAAATGTGTCCCTCCTCCTCTCTCTACTACTAAGGGCAGAAGTTAATTATCAGAGACAATTCTAGGCCTTTGTCAGCCCAGAGACAGCACCGAGGAATGTCTTAGCAAACCTTGCTAAAACTAGCCCCTGTCTACCATGAGTTTTCTCATCTATATTTGCCTTCATACAATTTGCCACTCTTAGAAACTCAAAGTCATTTTTCTTTGTCTTGTCACTTCACTACAAAATCACTGGGCAAGTCCCATCCAAACATTGCTCTTTACCCAGCAGTTTCCATGGTTCATATTACAATCATTTCCTTAAAAAATATTCCCACTCCCTTGCACTTCCTCCCTCCCTTAATTACTCTCCCTTGGCAAATCTCAAACATTCAACTATTTTCACCCAAGCAGTTTAACATTTCTGGGAAAAATAAAATCCACACAGCTTTGCTAACCATTCCCATTTCAAATTTGTAACAACAATGCAAGAAAGGGCACTGAGAGGACCTGTATTTTCACACGTTCCAAAATGGCCAGTTTGTAGCTCCTTTTCTCTCTTCAAATCCCCGACTCTCACATGCCATCCTCTTGCCAGTTGGACAGTTTGTCTCCTACTTCATAAATAAAAGAGGAACAATCAGACATGATCTTTTTCACTCTCTGAGTTGACCAACACCTCAGCGTTTCCACTCTTTACAAGGTGGCAATAGCCCTGATCCCATCAAAAGCCATCACTTCTATCTGAGCACCAAGTGGCATCTCTTCTGCCTTCTCCAGTTCCACCCCTCCAAGGGCAATCCCATCAACATAAAAAACACTTAGGTAATTCCTTACTTATAACAAGAAAGAATTCCCTATATCCTCTCCAACCCCTTTTCTTCTGTTCTTCCTCACATAAAAACTTTTCTTCTTTTTAAAGATTTATTTCTTTATTTGAGAGAGAGAGAGAGCAAGCAGGGGAGGGGGAAGGAGGGAGGGAGAAGGACACAGAAACTCAAGCAGACTCCTTGCTGAGTGCTGAGCCCAATGTGAGGCTCCATCTCACAACCCCAAGATCATGACCTGAGCTAAAATCAAGAGTCTGACACTTAACCAAGTGAGCCACCCAGGACATACAAACTTTTCACATGCGTTGTGGTTTTGGATGCCTCCACTTGATCACCACCCATTTCACCAGCTCATCAAAACTACATCTGTCAAGGCTTCTAACAACTTCTATATTGCTTTATCTAAAGGTTCTCATCTCATCCAACGTTTGTATTCTGAACTCTGTTGACCTTCTTGAAATAGGTCTATTCTTCTCAAAACATTTCCCTCTCTGGATTCCACACTCTAGCTATATCTCATTGTTTACTCCTCAGCCTTTTTCTGTTTTTCGCCTCTTTCACAATAATGGAGTGGTCCAGAGATCACAGACCTATCTATGCTCTCTTCCTTGATGAGTGGTTTGCAAGCCTGGCTGCTCTCTCAAATTATTTACAAAGCTCTTTTAAAATATGGTACAGGAAATGTCCCTTCAAAGATTCTAATTTAATTGGCCTGAGGCAGAGCATGGTATCTGTATTTTTTTTTTTTTAAGTTTCCCAGATGAGGCATGCCTGGGTGGCTCAGTGGTTGAGCATCTGACTCTGACTCAGGGCCTGATCCCAGCTTCCTAGGATCAAGTTCCACATCAGGCTCCCCAGAGGGAGCCTGCTTCTTCCTCTGCCTATATCTGCCGCTCTCTGTGTGTGCTTCAGGAATAAATAAATAAAATATTTTTTAAAATAATAAAGTTTCCCAGATGATTCCAAGGTACAATCAGGATTGAGGAATACTGCCCTAGAAAAAACTGAGGCCCATAGCTTTAAGTACCAACTGTATGCTGCTGATTCCAAATAGATATCACCAGCTCAGACGTCTTCCTCTGAGCTTTAGACTCTACCTACTTATATAATATCTCCATTCAGATGTCAAATGTCTCAAAAGGAATATATTCAAAATGGAATTTGATATCCTACTTTCCTTCAATACTACACAGCCAATCTAATCTGTCAAGTATTATTGACTTCCCCTCCAAAATATATCTTGAATATATCCCTTTCTCTCTCTCTTCACTACCTAGTCCCTAATTCAAGCTGCCTTGATTTCATTTATTGACTACTGCAGTAGCCTTTCATCTGTTCTTCCTTCCATATCCTACTCCCCTCCATTCCCCATACAGTAAGCAGACTTTGTTATAATGTCAATCACATCATCTATTGCCTTTGTTCTAATGTCCCATTCAATCCAATTTACTACTTTCTGTTCTGCAAACACATCATTATCCTTCTTGCCTTAAGACCTTTGCACTTGCTGTTCCATCTGCCTGTAATTTACCCCTTCCCATACCCTATACCTCATCTGTCTGTGAGGCAACATGTAATTTCCTCAAAAATAGTATAGTGGCTAATAACACCGCCTCTGTGTCAAACTACATGGGTTCAAACCATATCTACATTGTTCTTTTGCTTTGTTTCATATTTTTAAATAAAGTTTATAATCCAATGGGCACACAAAACAAAACTGTGCTGAGGAAACCAGCTTCATAACTTAATAAATGTTAGGAAGTGGGGGAAGAGATCAAGGTAATAGTAAGAGGAGAAGCCAGTCTTTGTACAGTCTGTTTTATGTATCATGGGGGGCAGGGCTCATGCTGTAATGAAATGCACTTATACAAATGAGTGACAATACAAAGTCTGAGCATGAAAATAAGATTTTCTCTTGCCATTTGCAATGACATGGTTGGAACTGGAGGGTATTATGCTAAGCGAAATCAGTCAGTCAGAAAAAGACAAATAACATATGATTTCATTCATATGTGGAATTTAAGAAACAAAACAGATGAACATATGGTAAGGGAAGGAAAAATGTAAAAAAAAAAAAAAAGACAAACACAGGGAGGGAGGCAAACCTTGAGAGATTCTTAACTATAGGAAACAAGCTGAGGGCTGCTAGAGGGGAGAAGGGTGAGGGGATGTGGTAACTGGTTGATGGGCATTAAGGAGGGCATGTGATGCAATGAGCACTGGGTGTTATGTGCAACTGATGAATCACTAAATTCTACCCCTGAAACTAATAATACACTGTATGTAACTAACTTGATTTTAAATAAAAATTTTTAAAAGAAAATAAGAATTTCTCTGAAAACACATTTTTGGCACAGATTAAAAAAACTTATGTTAGGGGAACTTAATTTTTTTAAGTCAGTATTATATATACTTATATGTATTATATATGTATATATATAATACATATACCAGGTTCTACATGTTCCATCAAGAAGATCCTTCTGTTTGCTCTTTTTCTTTTATTGTAAACTGTACATCCAGGTGAATCAAAGATGGTGATGGCAGGAGAATTAAGAAAGGTGACACAGGGATCCCTGGGTGGCGCAGCGGTTTGGCGCCTGCCTTTGCCCCAGGGCACGATCCTGGAGACCCGGGATCAAATCCCATGTCAGGCTCCCGGTGCATGGAACCTGCTTCTCCCTCTGCCTGTGTCTCTGCCTCTCTCTCTGTGTGACTATTATAAATAAAAATTTTTAAAAAGGCGACACAACCAAATGAGCAAGAGGAAGAACAGGGACAAAACAACCTAGTGAAATGCTCTCTAACCCCAAGATTTCAGCAGAAAACTGAAGTCCTATGTTGGAGTCCTCCTCGATGCATGTTCAGGTACGCCAAGGCATCCAAAGTGTCACAGCCTGTCTTCACTGTGCAAAAGTCCAATTCACTAATTTATCCAGTGTTTCTTAATAGTGTGATCTCCAAAGACTGAGGTAAACAATCTGTGTGTCAGTATCTGCCTATGTAAAATTAAGTTGACCATAGTATCTACATCACAAATTTGCTGAAATAGCCTAATCTATGTGAACAGTCAAAAGAGAAGGACTTAATACATACTGTGTCCAGTAAACATTATTATTAAAATTCTCTATACTATATAAAGTAGGGTATCTAGTCTACTGCCCTGTTTTTTGCCTTCAAAACACTTATCTTTTTCTTGATTAATTATTTAAGAAATTTTACATTTATTAAATTTTATTTTATGTCCCCCCCAAACCATACCCACCACTATAACCCAGGCCCTGCTAGAATTTAAATTCCACGAAGGCAGGGATCTTATCTTAGTCAGTACTGATTACACAGAACACAGAAAAGAACCTGGCACAAAGTATGCATTTAGTAAATAATTGCTAAATTAATGGCGATTGGCATAAATAGAGCATATTTCAGAGAGTATAGACATCTAAATTCACTTGGGTGTAAACCTGACTGTATGCCTACTTCTAAAACAAGACTTTCCATAACTGAGAAGGGAAATGTGGCATATTACCTCCATGGAAAAAATAAGTTTTTCAAAAATTTGTTACGTACTTTTCATAATCATAGTAAAACCAATTGCTTTTTTAAAGGCACTGTACCAAAATAAATTCAAATTCTGGTTGTCAAATTAATTATTTTAATGTAATATTTTCATCTGAAAATTATCAGATCAATTCATTTTGAATAAAAATTAACTATATGGTCAACAAATCCAGAATTACTTTATTGGAAGACAATACCCTATAGCTTTTCTTTTTTTTTTTTTTTTTACAATATCAAGACAAATATAGTCTTTAAGTTATTTTATAACTCATTTAAAATAATGTAAATTTATCTTTATTAGTATTACTTCATCCACAAAAAACATATTTTATCAGCTTAGAAAAGGATATGAACAACATAAGGCAAATTCAAAGACTCAAATGAATGGAGAAGCAGTCACACTGAAGGGTGCCCACATTTTCACAAATGAGTTTTCAAAAGACACCATATTCTCCATCATATCATCATCATTTAGTTCGAGTAGATTCTGAAAAATCAGATGGGAATTTCAGGAACAAATGTCTCTTTTAATTATCTTGCAAAAAACTGTATAGTTTCCTTCGAAATCATCATTCTATATTTTTCTTGAACTTGAAAAAGTGAAATGAAACAGAATAAAATTTCTTTGTTGTGACACTAATCTTTCAAAACCGAGGCTCATAAATTGTCACCACATCTCAGGACTGAGACTCATGAATCTCTGCTCTCCTCAGTGCACTCTTGGTATAATAATGTTGAATGGCCCAGTAGTCTCAAGTGCTCATTTATTTGGATCACAATGGCTGTCTAAGAAAACCCTAAGTAAAAGTAGGG